>NC_091132.1:140172105-140479605 GCF_040183065.1 Periplaneta americana
TGTCAACAAATATGAAATAGGAGTATAAATATGGAATAGTCTGATATACGACCTGAGACGTGTTGTGTTCTAGTGGAAGTCTTCCAAATTACTACGCATTGATACTCTTTTTCGTGGGAATGTGTCAGCAGTTAGAGGTTGAACTGTTGAAACTTTCATCATTATTGCGCTTTCGAGGAAAGTGAAAATTTTGGCGGTAAGTTATTTTCTAGAATATACATTGTTATTCCTTAATGTTAGAAATATTAATTATATAATATATTCTTAAAGAGAATAATCTACGTTTATAGCAATGAATACAAATTCAAAAGCAGCACCAAGGAAAACAGCAGTATCAACATTACGCCTCAGCACCGGGCATGACTGTCTTGGGAAACATCTCTACCGCTTTGGAATACTACCATGACCATCCTGCATGTTATGCAACTCCCGGGACGACATGGACAGACACCACCTTAAGATTTGCCGAGCCCTGCAGAGATATTGGGAAGCTCGAGTTAAAATGATGAGCCTTATAAGAGAATGATTTTGTTATTCAATGTACCCGTCATTGGTTTAAATAAATATATATTTAATTGATTTCGTTTTTAAATTATGATATGTTCTGAGGTTATGACTTAAACGTCAGTGTGTCACAATATGAATACAGTAACATATTATTAGTATTCCATCTTTATACTCTGGTTTTCTATTTCGTAACTAATGTTGGCACCCAGTGAGGGAAGTGAGACGGTATGAGCCGGTAAGGAATATTACCACTGGTTTGTATGACCAGAAAACATACCGTTAGTGAAAAATGACATATCGTCACTCAAAAAAATATGAACCGTAATAATTTGTTTATAGATTCTTTCACAGCAAAGGGTACTATCCGTTTGCTTCGTGAATCTAACCATTCTGGAACTGTATTCAATGCGTATTTAGACACGTTTATTTAATAAGTCAACCCCTGCAACGCTTAACAACGTTAGCATTTCAAGTATAGAAGGCTGTGGTCTGTAGCTTGTGATGGCTATTGTTGCAATTTAGTGATTATGTCATCAGATCTTATTCTTTAAAATATTTGTCAGTGACTTACTTATCTATTATTTAAATAGGGTTACATACAGTACTAATTTAAGTATTCGCATTAGAAGCTTTAACATTATTTTAAATGATAAGTTTCAATAGGCATTGGAAAATAATCTAGTAAATGACTAAAGTATTACTGAAATTATTTTATTAAGAAATTTAATGTGTTGCGTAAGTTTCGAAGACTCGCGTTACTGTCTAAACGAAACAATTTATTGTATATATCATGTTCGTGTATGTTGCAAAGAGAGTGGTAGAACTACGCCTTTTTAAATCGAGGTATGCTAGGGGAAAATCTAGGAGTAGCATACCGCCTGTGGTTTTTCCCCCACTTCCCTCACTGTTGGTACCTTCCAACAAACTTAGAAAACAGTGGAATGAAAACGCAATGCAAGAAACCATAAAACAAGTTCGAGAAAAGACGTGAGAGACGATTCATCAGAATTCAGTATTACGGTTGGGAAAACAGCTTCTAATGAAGATGCTGGATTCTTGTTCTGTGCTTTTCTTAGTAGATGCTATTTTGACTTTATAGTTTTGTTAATCTTGTAACTTGTTAATAGTACTCCATATTTGTACCTCCATTTTTATGAAGAAAATATCTTAGATTTTGAGGCAATTATTTTTTTCAAACATTTTATAACACTGTGAAGTCCGGTGTATCATTCACAGGGATATTCAGCAATAAACAGGACGATACTTCACGTTCAATATTCAAAACATGTAGGTTACAAAGCAAAAAAAACAAAATGGTATTCCATATTTGTAACACTTACTCTATAGAGTGTCAGCTTTCCATTATGAACACCCTAATTCAAATGCCACCAAATTCACGCAAAATATGTAGTAGATGGCAGATGTTGAAAAAGTTTTCTTCGATAATTTCCATTTACTCTGCCTACTACACCTTTCTTGTTAATTTATAATCGCCCTTCTCATCTGTGCACTAATAACGGAAAGCGCAGCAACATACCATTTTCACCAGGACATCAATTCCATAGCCTGCTCTGGACTAAGTAAACAGCACTTTTATAGTCATAATTTTGCTAAATAATTATACTGATTTGAATATATAATAAAGGAAAAAGCACACGAATAAAATGTTCTTACCTTCTGTATATTTAATATTTAGTTCTTAAAATTCATGACACTGCAAAATATGAATTTCACATTTGATATCGGATCGTATAGTAAAACAGACTTTTTAATACAATACAATGTGCACCTTATGGTTCAACGTTAAGATGTTTTTACAAAGTGATTGTATTCTTGTTGCTATTGAACTCTATTGGAGATCAGTTTGAATATACACAGAGAGACCAAAGCTTAAAACAGAACAAGATCATACCGTATTATAAATACGTAACGTTAACCCAGTTTTCCTTCTTGTAAAAGTTTTCAGAACCTTCGTATGATCTCAGGATCTTAGCAAGTTAATTTTATTATTACGCATCCTATTTTCGTTCACTGTGAAAGTCTTCAAGACCTTCACATCAAAGTAAGATCTTGTATTTATCTTTATCTTATATTTTGCTTTTCTCATCACAGATCTCTGCGATGTAATAGGCCTGCAAATGTATGTCCGCACCCGCACAGCTGGCATTCTTTTTTTTTAGTGAAAACATTACTGGTAATTAGAGCTCTGTATTTCATTAAGAAAGACCGACCGAGAGTCATGATAATATACGCGCGATTGGTCACTAGCTCCGTACTATACGTAGCAGGCTGGCTGCCGCGTGTCCTGACTCCGCAGAAAGCAAAACACCCAATGAAGCATCACGGCCAACCAGTCGTCTCGATCATTTGAAGGGTATCATACTGTAGACTGAAAACTGTCTTCGATCGATGTGTTTACAGTATGCGCTATGGAAATATTAAACTGCCTGATGTCCTATCACCTGATTGGTGAACCTAGAAGGTATACAGGCTATCAAATTGAATAAAAATTACAATAAATATTTAAATAACAATAAATTAATAAATCAATAAAATAAAATACGATTTTAACAAACTATGTTGTCTATAAGGATATAAATATATAGTATAAGCAGCACTAAAAAGAGAAAAAAAATATGTTCGTGTTTATCCTCTATTTGAACGGAAGAGTAATAATATTTTGTAACAGTTGTATTCGTAATGTCATAGGACGAAAGTAAGCAGACCTACATTAAAGAAACCAAAATTCTAGATAGGCCTAAGATTGAAAAAAATTTAAAATCAAATGGCGATTTTCCCATTGATACTTTTAATTTTAGTATAACTTCAGCACGAATTTTGTTTGCTTCATCCCTGATATTTCCTTACCATAAGTAACTCCAACGTTAATCATTGTCTGTGATTAAGCATCTCTTAATATACATTACTGTAAAAATGTTAAGCGAAGTGAACATGTACATTTTGATTATTGTTATTAAATACTGTGATTGAAATAGATTATGTCTGTTTTTGAAGGAATTTGACACGCATCACAAAATCTCTATTATTTTTATGCAATCACATAAATCTCGTATTTACTAAGCTACATTAAACATTTTCATTACTGATATAATGAGTTCGATAAGGTGGATGTTGAATAACATTATTGATAATACTCGTATAAAGCATTATCATTTAAAGAATTGTGTTATTTAAAATTATGATTCCTTGTTTAAATGTTCGAATACTTCATAGTTTTCGTGTTATCTGAAATGAAAACAAAATGGTAACCTTCTTAGGTAGGCTGTTTTGGGTATCAGGCATTAAAAAGGTGATGTAATTGTAGTTCAACATCCTCGAGCACTCGCGGCCGACCGAGTAAACGTTTCAACCGATCGGTTATAAATTCTCGACTGCATGCTCTCGAGTATATCATTACCCGGCTATCTTCTTCACAACCGAGGACTGATCGGCGAGCTCGGTCGGATGTTTTCAAGAGAATGCAGAGGTCTACTGGTAATTTATCCTGGGTTTCTCTCACATATGACAAGGTATTTATGAAACGTAAATGTATGTAGTATGGAAACCTCTAGACTTAAGTACTTTGGACCTTTATAGTCCTTAAAAATCCAGCTTCCTCAGCCAAGTTTGGAACTGTGAACCTTGGATCTAATGACGATAACAATGAAGAGAGCTTACTGTACTTAATCTGTTAAAATTAACAGAAAAAGTTATATACAGAGTGATTCACGAGGAAAGGTAAAAATTTAGGATGTGAATTCTGAAGTCATTCTGAGTCAAAAAATTCATATTAATATAGGTCCGTTTTCGAACGGTTACGGAGATATGGCTCTTTGATTTCACGAAAACTTCTGAGATTCTATTGTACTAACTCGCATTTAGACACAGATAATGGACAAATTTAAAGTTTATATTCACGTATGCATACATACCTAATATTCTATAAGTCGGGGTCGATGTTTTCGCACATTTTCAAAGGTACCTCCTTCTGCTTCAATGCACTGTTGCGCTCGGGCGTGAATCGCGCTCATCGCTCGGGAGATTTGCACGTGGCAGTTCTTATGCCGCATCCAAAATACGGTCGATTAGCGCCTCTCTCTTTTTCCCGTTCCTTTGCTATACCAAGTCTTTCATCCTACCCCATAGACAGTAAATATTCTTCGATATGGTACCCTTCTGTTCGGAAAGCGTCCTTCATATTCAGCGACGGCACACAAGGTACTGCCATCGCATAAACCATAAACATACATAATATCGGCGCATTCTGTAGTCGAAAATTTTATTTATAAGGCATCTTGAAAAACACAACTTATCACTTCCGATAACTGTACGTGTATAACTACTGTACTGTAGGTAGCTGACTGAACTGCTGTGAACTGATGTGATAGCGTGTTTGTTGTGACATTTGTAATTCTCCACCACCCGGTTTGTTTCTCTTCTCTTATCTACATCGCTCACAATGCAGATTCCAATGTTACGTCATTCAATGAGATCTTGTCTCACGTCAGCAGCATATGGTAACGTCTGATTACATTGGGGCGAGACGTTTTACCGCCATCGTTCGAAAACGGACCTATGTTCATATGAACTTTTTCACTCAAAATGGTCTAAGATATCGCATCCTAAATTTTTTACCTTTCCTCGTGAATCACTCTGGATATGTAAAATGTGGTTCCTACTTCTGAATTAGTTTTTTATCATTACAACGACAACAGCCCTTGTTTTCCCATCCAAGGGCACCCCACTTTAAAACAGCAAGTAGTTCCGAGTTCTTGTGAGAAATAGTTTGTATTGATTCGCTTCTAATATAAAATAGTAGAGGTCTAGTTTTTGTATTTGTTTTCAAGAAGTTCCATGTCTATTTCAGTTTTCTTGTGTCTAATTGTAAGACATGTCCCGCGCCGTGGCGTCGTGGTCTAAGGCATTCTGCCTAGGACTCGAGTTACGGAATGCGCGCTGGTTCGAGTCTTCATGGGGGAAGAAATTTTCTCATGAAATTTCGGCCAGTGTATGGGGCCGGTGCCCACCCAGTATCGTGATGCACTTGGGGAGCTACGATAGGTAGCGAAATCTGGTTACGAAAGCCAGCTATAACGGCTGGGAGGATCATCGTGCTAACCACACGATACCTCCATTCTGATTGGATGATCGTCCACCTCTGCTTCGGCATGTGGGCGTGAGGCCAACAGCCGGCTGGTCGGTCTAGGCCCTTCACGGGCTGTAGCGCCACGGATTATTATAATTGTAAGACATATTGCGTTCAGTTATTTTAAATAGAAATTGTATCGAAATAGGGAAATATTATTGATTTTTTTTTAACTTAGCTATAGTGCATTACACAGAATGAGATCTTGTGTATCATTAGAATATATATATTTTTTTAATTCCTTTCGAAATTTGTGACTTATCTGCTGTCTGTCTCCGAATACACTGAAGTCTGTTGAAGTATTTAGTTCTTCGAAGTATTTAATATATTCATTTCTTATTTTATCAATTTTACAGTCACACGAGTCGTTGGAGTGCAAGTCACCAATCCGCAAAGCAGAGAATTTTGTAGGCGATAAACGATAAGTGAATTGTGCCTAGTATCTTCTCATTGAAGGACAGGGAAACTCCGGCTTTATCTGAGGGAAGTGATGTTAAGGATATGAATAGTTCTTAAAATCCACTTCAAGTTTAATGGCGAGTATAGTAATCAATCGATCACTAACAACGACAAAAAAAGGGAGTTCAGTTATAACTGTTGGAAACTATTTTCAGCTTTATAGTAAAGAGAATATAAATAATAATTATCTCTTTAATATAAAGAGAGTGAAATTTCATTTAAAAATCACAGTCCCGCCTTCTGGGTCTCGACTTACTCTAATCGATAGCACTATTCTCTGTTAATCAATGTTTTCTTACTAATATTACTAACGTTCAGCAATTCTGACTACCGTAATACCAGAACACTGTCGCCGTCGAATTCTTGAACATCAGTCTACAGACTGTGGAGGAGGTGGTAACAGCAGGTTGCATATTACTGCAGCCGTTACTGCTGCACCCAGTAATGTGGCTGCGATCCAGACAGCAACCCGTGTCCAAATGATGCCATCCTCTTCATCGGCAGCTGGGGCCACACCAACACCCGGCTTGTTAGATCCCTTGAACAGGACCAAGCCAAGTAGGAAGCCGGCCAGTGCACCACTGGAATGTGCTGCCCAGCTGATGCGGGGACACACGTTGCCCAGGGAGAAGTAGTGGTACAGCGATGACGCGATATCGGCTAGAGCCAGCACTGCAACAGCTACGGCTCTGTGCAACTTGTAGGGCAGCACCCTGAAGTTCTGTAACATCAACACGAGGTCCTGATTAATTTTTTCTTCACACCAAATTAACAATTGGGATTTTACCCGTTAAAAGACAAGTATGTACTAGTAAAACAGCCGTGGCGAAAATGTAACTCTCGAGCACAGCTCGCAATGATAGCTGTGCATGTCTCTTGCTCCCCCAATCCTCACCTTCCCACTCACTGGAGTCAAAGTCCGTTCCATTTGTATTTGTCTCTGACCTGCGAGTGGCGTATCGTCGCAATGTCTCTCTCGAAACCATGTACCCCTACAAAAACGAAAGTTTCAAGTAGGATGGGAGGACGCATTTTTTTGCTGCCAATATGATGAGCATATTAAATGTATGACTTGTTCACAAGTATTACTAGGAAAACGGTTGTATAACATAAAACAGCATTATACTACATGTTAGCCTACTCATGAAACATTAAAAGGTTAAGCGTTATTATTATTATTATTATTATTATTATTATTATTATTATTATTATTATTATTATTATTTCGATCCTTTTTCACCAGATGTACGAATAATGCGGTTAGGTCTTCAATTTAAACTCACAGATTTATAAAGTAATGTTATAGGCCTAATGAAAGCTAGATGTAAGGACTTGACAAATGTTGAACTTTTCAAATCTTTGCCAAAAAATAAATATCCGAAGCTTCGTTCTTTCGCTTGCTCTGTTGAACCCATGTTCGCTACAACTTACGTTTGTGAAAAATTATTTTCAACAATGAAAATAGTAAAAACCTAATTTAGATTACGACTGATAGACAAATACCTTCGTGATCAACTACGACTGGCAGTAAGTGACATAATTCCTGATTTTGAAACTCTGTCGCAGAGACATTCTGAAGACAGTTAATTTTATGTTTTTTTGTTCATTTCTTTCTTTGTTACACGTACTAAACATTAGTGTGTAACCTTATACTGTATAAAATTTATTTCAGTGCTTGACGTAAGGAAAATGAAAATCCGTTAATAAGTCAGACAGTTGCTTCACTTCCCCTTCGGGTGTCCGTCCACCTCCATAGGTGCTATGCACGTTGCAGGTTACACAGTGGCTCGGCGCACGATTACGTTTTCGCCACGGCTGTAGTAAAATAATTATTGTAGCCAACACTTTTTTGGCTGTCGTACATCTTCTCTTCCTATTGGTTGAAGGTACAGTCTTAGAAAAAAAGTTTTGTCGCACAGATACTTTATGTTCCAAATCAGTGCGCAAGATCAGATGTTGAGCGACCTGGTTCACAAGAGAAGGACTAGTTGAAGTAATAAAATTAGTTTTGTTTCGTTGTATGTCTGATCATGCGCACTGTGTCCTTTCTGGGACAAAACTTTAAACGTTTACCTTTAAAAGTAAAAATGAGGACACCATGCCAATCGGACCATTCCAACCCCTCGATAACATGTTATAGATAGAAATTGACACAATGAGGCAAAGCCATGTAATTTAAAATACTTAAAACGACTGATGAACTATTAAATTTTTCGGGTGTGACCCAGTTACCTTGTATTTATACAATAATTTGTAATATGTAGACTATTTGACTATGAGATTTGTAATCAATTTCGAATATTGAAGAATATTCATATACGAGTATTACAATAGTATTGTAAAATCTTTGTTATTGTATGTAATTTTTGCTTGTAATAAAAATTTTGTAAATCTTCTAAATGGGAAACTGAATAGGATTGGTTGTATTTCGATGGTTGTCGGGCTGGTGTATTTTGTAAACTGTGTGGAGTGAATTTAAAAATGACATAGAAGCTTTCCAAAAATTAAGTAGAATATTCATATCAGTGTCCTTAAAAACTTTAGAAAAGCTACTAGAAGACGCATCCACCTCATGTAATTGGTGAGTAATTACTGTTTGTACTGCATTTATATGGTTTACGAAAAAATAACACTTAACACCAGTTTTATGTGATAATTTTACGTAGTTCATATTCACCACATTTTATATACAAATATAAACAGTTTTAAATTAATATCTGTATTAACATTTAGTACTACAGTAATATTTAAATTAAATATAAACGAATCATAAAAAATTATTTAAATAAAATAAATAACCTCACTGTGTTAATATTAAAATTATGGTGTTGTTTTACATGATAGACTAGTTTTGATGTTATATCCAACATCCTCAGAATTCTAAAAGCCAAGTATTTTTTCAAGTTAAATTCACAGCTGCAATTTCCGGGCATTTGCGTCGATTTTGAAATTATTCCAGGATGATACTTTAACTCTTGTCCGGAAAAATTAGGACGTATGGTAACCCTAGTCTAAGCAATGGCTGCTTGTTTGTTGCAACTCTTTCAGTAATTTTGAGAACTACTAGAGTAGTTAGGTTTCAGGAGGAAAAAAGATGAGATGCAATTTGACTGCTGCGAACAATCGGCCAAATATACCTCAAGGAGAATAAAGAAATGTATATAGTATTTGTGGACTTAGACATTGGACAGAGTAGACTGAATAAACTGATGGGGATCCTGAAGAAAATGGATGTATATAGGAAAGAGAGGAGGCTGTTCTCTAATCTTTATATGAAAAAACGAGTCAAAGTAAGGATAGGAGAAGGTAAGTCAAAATGAAGTAAAACAGAGAGAGGAGTACGTCAAGGATGCCCCTTATCACTTCATCTGTCCAAAATCTACTTGAAGGATTTAGTGAAGAACTGACAGAACATGGGAGGGATGATAGTAGAAGGAAGAAGAATAAAGTGCTGAAGATTTGCTGATGACATGACGTTGTTAGCAAGAAGGAGACACGATACTAAGGGATATGACAACTATGAGCAGCGTGGAATGAAAATAAATGCAAACAAGACGAAGATCATGGTTACTTACTTATTTACAAAAGGCTTCTAAGGAACCCGAAGGTTCATTGCTGCCCTCACATAAGCCCGCCATCGGTCCCTATCCTGTGCAAGATTAATCCAGTCTCTATCATCATATCCCATCTCCTTCAAAGCCATTTTAATATTATCTTTCCATCTACGTCTCGGCCTCCCCAAAGGTCTATTTCCCTCCAGTCTTCCAACTAACACTCTATATGCATTTCTGGATTCGCCCATACGTGTTACATACCCTGCCCATCTCAAACGTCTGGATTTAATGTTTCTAATTATGTCAGGTGAAGAATACAATGCGTGCAGTTTTGCGTTGTGTAACTTTCTCCATTCTCCTGTAACTTCATCCCTCTTAGCCCCAAATATTTTCCTAAGCACCTTATTCTCAAACATCCTTAAACTATGTTCCTCTCTCAAAATGAGAGTCCAAGTTTCACAACCATAAAGAACAACCGGTAATATAACTGTTTTGTAAATTCTAACTTTCAGATTTTTTGATAACAGACTGGATGACAAAAGCTTCCCAACTGAATAATAACAGGTATTTCCCATATTTATTCTGTGTTTAATTTCCTCCCGAGTAGCATTTATATTTGTTACTGTTGCTCCCAGATATTTGAATTTTTCCAGCTCTTCAAAGGATAAATCTCCAATTTTTATATTTCCATTTCGTACAATATTCACATCACGAGACATAATCACATACTTTGTCTTTTCGGGATTTACTTCCAAACCTATTTCTTTACTTGCTTTAAGTAAAATTCCCATATTTTCCCTAATCGTTTGTGGATTTTCTCCTAATATATTCAAGTCATCCGCATAGACAAGCAGTTGATGTAACCCGTTCAATTCCAAACCCTATCTGTTATCCTAGACTTTCCTAATGGCATATTCTAGAGCGAAGTTAAATCGGAAGAAAAACCAAGAAGATAAACGTGCGGATTCGAAACGAGACAGTAGAATAAGTGAACAGCTTCAAATATTTGGGGTGTACTGCAAGCGTAACATGAGCTGCTGTCAGGAAGTCAAAAGGAGGATAGCAATGACAAAGGAAGCTTTTGATAGAAAAAGGAACATCATCTGCTGACCTCTGGAAAAAGAATTAAGGAAGAGACTAGTGAAATGCTTTGTGTGGAGCATGGCATTGTATGGGGCAGAAACATGGACATTACGATGAAGTGAAGAGAAGCGAATAGAAGCAATCGAAATGTGGATATGAAGGAAACTGGAGAGTGTGAACTGTACAGACACAATAAGAAATGAAACTGTGTTGGAAAGAGTGGGCGAAGAAATAATGATGCTGAAATTGATCAGGAAGAGAAAAAGGAATTGGCTGGGTCACTGGCTGAAAAGAGACTGCCTTCTGAAGGATGCACTGGAAGGAATGGTTAACGGGAAAAGAGTTCGGAGCAGAAGAAGATATCAGATGATAGACGACATTAGGATATGTGGATCATATGCAAAGGTGAAGAGGAAGATAAGAAAAGAAATGTTTATAAAAATAACAGTATGCAAAAATGAAAACTTCATGAGATTCGCATCTCATTAGAGGTTGTCCTGAGCTGGGTTTTTAGTAATCTCTCAAGTCCCTTCAGGAAAATGCTGAGATAATAACAATTCAAAGGGCCACGACCAGACTCTTTCCCAATCCTAATTAACACTCATCATCACTTCTGTCATACATTATCATATTATCATCTGTCGCGATAGGTCTGCCACCTATCTGGAAAGTAGGCTATCTCCCCCCGACAAAACGTGCCCTCTGTGGGCATGACGGAGAACCACGAAATTGTGGAAAATCCCAGAAGCAGAAAGAAAACTACGTTGCACAGAAAGAAAATAAATATTGCGCACCGCTCTGTTAACAATGTAGCCACGTAGTCAATATTACAATGTCACATATGTGTGTGTAAAAATATACATAAATACACGTGTCTTATAAGCTAAATACTTTATTTTAACCCTCTATTGATCGAATTGTTATGTAACTTATGCAGCTTTTGATCTATCTCTTTAACCTGGTGCTGTTTACCTGTCAGAAGGGAAAAGAAATTTGGATAACAGTGCAGTATAAGGCATGACAGTGTTAGTACTGGCTAATATAACTAGTCTATGATAGCATGTCTGAAACCCAATTACTGCAATTAATTGAAACCTGTGGTAAACGATGGAGAGGGCCCATATAAAATAAACGATGTGTGGTACGTACGCATGGAAGCTGTCGGGATTTTATTTGACTGCTATAGAAGCACTTTGTTTCTCTATTACAGAAAACAATAATTGCAATGAAATGAATATTATATATATATAAGTTATAATATATATATATATATATAATTTTAATGATCTCGATATCATATAAAAGTAACAGATACATTATGTAAATGCACCAAATGAGCAATATCATTTGCTACATTTCAAGGAGTTTTCTATTCTTCTCATCTTTGCTATCGATTTGATTATTGCAATTACTCTCGAAGTTATTAGTGGTTAGTACGAAGTGCTAAACAAGCATGACAAGATTTGAATATGAAAATACAGAAAGAATCAATAAAGCTATAGTGGATTTAGCATCAACGAACACTAAAAGAAATAAGTGAGTGTGAAAGCTCCAATGTACGGATTGCTGCGGGAGTCCAGTTAACGTGGCATATCCCGCGATAGTCGAGAACAAGCGAGAGTGGATGCTGGTGGAAGAAAAAAAGCTGACTGCAGCTTGAGGTAGGAGATTCATAATCATAATAATCTATATCAAGTAAGTAAAGGAGAAGCGAGCATTCCGTACATCAAGTTTTACTGAAAATGAGTTCAGAATAAATATATTTTGAAATATAAACAACATTTCACAATAACATGTTATGATAGTGTAACCTAAAGTATTTACTCATAAATCTCATATTTGCAGGAGTCATGTATGCACATAGATATAATCCCTGCTTTTAGTGAAAAAGTATTTGAATGCACTCATGTAGTAGGATCCAAATGTTTGCATAGGAATTATGTAGATGAATTTCACAAGTGCAAAATAGTTTCCACTGGTAATTTAATTTCGCTTTTAAGCTCATATTTCTTGTCATGAGGTAATTATTTCTCGATCTGGGGTTTCGAAGTAACAACAGTGTCAAGAAACGTTCGTTAAGAACAATTAATTATCGAAAAACTATCAGCACGTGATATTACTGTTGATAGCAATGGTAATAGTGGTGAGTGTTTACGGCAGTAGTGGTGATAGTAGTAATAGTGGGCCACTGGCGTAGCTCAATCGGCTAAGGAGCTTGCTTGCCGCCCCAGAGTTGCGCTCAGGCGCGGGTTCGATCCCCGCTTGCGCTGATTGCCTGGATTGATTTTTTTCCATCCCGCTACCACCAATTCCATCGACGCTAAATAGCCTACTAGTTGATAGAGCGTCGTTAAATAACCATTTAAAAAAGTAATAGTGGTAATCATGATGATGGTGATAGTAATGATATCGACGGCAGTAGTAGGGGTGTGGTGACGATCGTGGTAGTGAGACACTGTTATGATACTAATAGTATTGGTGATGGTGGTGGTATTGTTGATGATATAATCCTTTGATGATAAAAAAAGGTAATATTACAACAGATGCAAGTGTTGATGACTTATAAAATTAGTTTTCTTTGTGTTATCATCAGACTTCGGTCCTGGGCACAGAAACGCATGAAGTTCAGAACGCACGGACGATAGTTTTATGTTGGTCGAGTGGACTGGGAGATAGACAGCGTCGTTACTTCGTGTCTCAACATGTAAAGAGTCCGTCATAGTACGGCACAAAATATATTTCACTCTGTACAGATGCAGTATATACAATACTTTCCTAGTGTAGACAATAAATGTCTACCACTAAAGTATTAACGTGAGTAGTAACCTTCAATCAGGTGTCCCTACGCCGAAGTCTGTTACACGTACCGCAGCCAAGCAGCAAATACACACAACGGTAATGCACATTACGGACCCGCTGTTGCAGTCACTCCTCCACACGGGTCATGACGTCATTTATACTCCGTGTACTCTAAACCTCATACTGGTTACTCTGTGTCCCTAGGCCGAAGCCTGGTTATAAAGTCAGTGTGAAACGCGTATACTGACCGAACTTTCAGCAGAATGAATGGTCTCTAGTATAAGAAACCTTATCTTCCTGAACCTGGCAAGAGTGTGCGACAAATATGCCTGAATCTACAGTACACACGCTCTCATTAATATTGTATAATTTGAATAAAAGCAGCTAAACTTCACACCAAATTCATTTGACTGCGGAAGAAAGAATAAAAGTATAAGACACAGACAATATTTGTAAATTATTTGTTATTCATTTATTTCCAAAATACTGAGCTTACACTTGAATTTGGACAATAAATGTCATGCGAAACGAGACATCACACCTTTCACAGTAAATTCACTAATAAAATAACGACGAAAGCTTTATTTTCTTTAATTTACGACGTTTTATCAACTGCTATGGTATCTAGCGTCTTAGTGAAATGGTCATAATGCCAGCGATATGAGCCCAGGGTCCAGCGCCGAAAGTTACCCAGCATTTGCCCTTAATGGGTTGAGAAAAAAACCACGGAGAAGAAACCTCAACTAGGTAACTTGTTCCAACCAGGTTTTGAACCCGGACCTGCTCATTTCACAGTCAGGAATGCTAACCATTACTCCACAGGAAAAATAATATGACAACGAAATATTTTTGTTTCTGGACGAGTTTTTTCGGCTGAATAGCGTATTTTGTTGTTCAGTACCACTGATTACATTACATGTTTGTGAATTAAGTAATCATACTCACGAGCAAAATGTTGGCGAGTTGAGAGATGAGTAGTGCGTACACGCCACCCGATGCTCCCACTACGTACAATTCAGGTTCCAGCATGGATGTGCCCAGAGAACCTGAATACACATTAACACACATGCGTTAAATCTCAAATAATGTAACTGTTGTAACATATTAGACGATTAATAAATAGGCAAATTTTACTCTATAAGACTGTTAACGGTATATTCAATAACTGTGATTTTCTTAAATTCCTTCAGTTCAATGTAAAAACAACAGAATTACGTCATAGACAACCTTTTGTTACTCCAGTTCCTAGAACTAATTTCTTCAAGAACTGTCCATTGTTTGTTATGTGTAATACTTACAACTCTCTGTCCTTAAACTGTGATTCTCAATTAGATTTCAGTTTCACAGTTAAATATTTCATACAATATTAAAAAGAATTATACCATAAACTGGGGTAAAGAGGATCACATGTGGTAAAGTGGATCATATGTATATTGCCTAGATAAGGCAGCGCCACACGGATCACACATGAAAAAAAAACCTTTCTTCTATCAGTGCCACTAAAATAGTTTTTTTTGCATGTGTGAACCATGTGGCGCTGACTTATCTAACAATACACATATGATCCACTTTACCACATGTGATCCTCTTTACCCCAGTTTACGGTATTTCCTTACTTACTTACTGGCTTTTAAGGAACCCGAAGGTTCATTGCCGCCCTCACATAAGCCCGTCATTGGTCCCTATCCTGAGCAAGATTAATCCATTCTCTATCATAATATCCCACCTCCCTCAAATCCATTTTAATATTATCTTCCCATCTACGTCTCGGCCTCCCTAAAGGTCTTTTTCCCTCCAGCCTCCCAACTAACACTCTATATGCATTTCTGGATTCGCCCATACGTACTACATGCCCTGCCCATCTCAAACGTCTGGATTTAATGTTTCTAATTATGTCAGGTGAAGAATACAATGCGTGCAGTTCTGTGTTGCTTAACTTTCTCTATTCTCCTGTAACTTCATCCCTTTTAGCCTCAAATATTTTCCTAAGAACCTTATTCTCAAACACCCTTAATCTCTGTTCCTCTCTCAAAGTAAGAGTCCAAGTTTCACAACCATACAGAACAACCGGTAATATAACTGTTTTATAAATTGTAACTTTCAGATTTTTCGACAGCAGACTGGATGATAAAAGTTTCTCAACCGAATAAAAACAGGCATTTCCCATATTTATTCTGTGTTTAATTTCCTCCCGAGTATCATTTATATTTGTTACTGTAGATATTTAAATTATGAATGCGTATTATAATGTTTTTACTCTAGTTTTGAAATAATTTTGCATTATTATATTGACATTTGGCACTTTATTAACTGCAATATTATATTCTAGCACCTATTACGTATCTTTCTTTCTTTAGTTTGTGTTGTTTTTTTATTATGTAATTTGTATATGTAGCAATGTAAACCACCTATAATTGGAAGCTTGTTTTTGTTGGTGGTGGATTTAAAATAAATATTTAAAAGTCAGCACTCTTGCATAAATCATTAATCCAAATCCATTATTAAAAAAGACGAACAAACATTTTTATTGCAATCTGGCCTAGCCAAAGCTCAGTTGACTAAAATAGTTACTTGTCACGTAAAAATTATTATTATACATATTTCATGTACAAGGATGTTCCAATACAGTGTGTGCCAGTGCTGCTCATCGGAGTGACTACTACCGCGGAGGAATCGGAGATTACGAATAAAGCTCTTCACCGGTGATCTCCGGTACTACCGTAGGTGGAACAGGGGACATACGGAGGGATGCGGTGGTTCGGAGCGAAGCGACAGTTAGCTCAAGGACGACCGGCGCGTACGGACTGACTGTAGTTGTGAGTGGAATAAAATGGCACAAAATCGGATATCCGTCGCATGGAAATTCTTTAATTAAGTTGAATGTAATAATAAAGTCGGACATTGTAAACTTTGTGGAAGAATTTACTCCAAGGGTGGTGGAACTTCAAATGTGTTAGACCATTTGAAGCGATCGCACAAACGCGAACTTGATGAAAACAATTACCCAAAACATTTGATATGATTTCTTTTTAAATTGTTTAAGTGCTATTGTTCCCAAAGGTCCACAGTACAGGAAAAAGTCTTGAAATTTCTCTAAAACGTAACTTTCGAAGCAATAAAAAAAATGAAATATTTAAAAGACGACTTGAGCTATATTTTGCTGTTTGGTTTAAAATATTGAGTTTCTGAATGAAACTAAAGAAACATGTGGTAATAATATAATTACAATTAAGGACTGTTTTTGCAAAACTTGCTAACTGAAAAAACTAAATTTTACAGGAGAGACAAAAAACTGAATGGAGACAAGTAGGTTATAAGTGCAACCATCACATTTTAACACGCTATAATGAAGATAAATAATTCAATTTTATTAACATAACTTTAAGATCGTGTAGAGGCCTGCCTTATGTTAACGAATCCACCAAAATCTCAATTTTGTAAATTTTGCAGTTAGCAAGTTTTGCAGAAACGGTCCTCAATTATTCTTAAGTTGATATCCGCTTATATTTTTATTACAGAGAAAGAGTGGCGCGTTTTAGAAGAGGCAGTTCAAATACTGACACCCTTTAACACGATAATCACAATCCTGTCCGGTGAAGAATCTGAATAAATTATGTTGGACAGTAAATTTTAACCCATTGATAGCTAATGTAAACATGTATACTGTAGTAAAATATATTGAGGGAGCTTCAGAATGCTCCCTCAATATATTTTACTGTACGTTAAACTAAACCGATTAGAATAATAATTGACAAACACGTTTGCGATTAAAGGAGAGTTTCTAGGAGAACTACAGTATACATGTTTACATTAGCTACTGAAAAGCTTTACTTCTGCGTTAGTTTTGCAGTTAGATTGAGTGTTATTAATTTGATCAATGACATAAAACTAATACGCCTTTCCACATATACTATGAATTTT
Organism: Periplaneta americana; assembly: GCF_040183065.1. Lineage (NCBI taxonomy): Eukaryota > Metazoa > Arthropoda > Insecta > Blattodea > Blattidae > Periplaneta > Periplaneta americana. The sequence continues at coordinate 140,189,575 of NC_091132.1, forward strand.
AAAACTAGAAAAAAATCTGTCAGCTAACATAGCACTTCAAGCAAAACAAGAAAAAAAAAAAGAGCCGAATAAAGAGAGAGAGATTAACATAAAAGAGAGAACAAACAACAAAAATTATAACTTATTTTAAAAGATATGCGGACGTCAGCGGACTCGAATCACTACCTGATCCGATTAAAGGAATGCTCAGCGGAAAGTGTATGTGCTGCGGAGCACATATACAACCTGCGCGGCATCAATCGGAGGTAATCCGGAGGTCTCCGATTGAAAGCGCGCAAACAACTGCTTCGGAGAAAACCTAATCATAAGCAGCACTAGTGTGTGCAGTCGAAATTGTTGCCTACTGGAATGATCCGAAGGCGGTATGTTTTATTCTCTGGGAAAACACCAACCAAGATAGCGTTTAAGATTTCTGTGAAATTTTCCAGGTGCAAGTATCGTAATACATCTCTAGTACTGGTATGTAGTTGTACTGCAACAGCGAGGGGCGCTGCATTTACAACTTCGTTTGCCGCACATGTGTAGGATGAGTCGGTACATGCAATGTCCCGTGTTCACGTAGTTTCTGTTCTACGGCTCTAAACTAGCTGTAGGACGGAAGTCGACTGTTAGAAAATGATTGTCTATATAAGACAGCTGCTTGGCTCTCATATCGTCCACACTATCCATATACTAGCAACATGTCCACTAACTCAACGTTATTGTATTGTCGTTGCTCCATAACACCGCAAATATAACTGATCGGAACACTAGCAGGGAATCTTGTAATTTCTGTCATCGTAATATCAACAAATATACCGCTCCTCTTACACCAGCCGTGGCGAAAATGTAATCGTGCGCCGAGCCACTGTGTAACCTGCAACGTGCATAGCATCTATGGAGGAAGGCGGACACCCGAAGGGGAAGTGAAGCAATTGTCTGACTTATTAAAGGATTTTCATTTTCCTTACGTCAAGCACTTAAATGTAATTTTATACAGTATAAGGTTACAAACTAATGTTTAGTACGTGTAACGAAGAAAGAAATGAACAAGAAAACATAGGACACATGATCACAATCTAAAGTTAACTGTCTTCAGAATGTCTCTGCGACAGAGTTTCAAAATCAGGAATTATGTCACTTATTGCCAATCGTAGTTGATCACGAAGGTATTTGTTTATCAGTCGTAATCTAAATTAGGTTTTTACTATTTTCATTGCTTTATTGGCTTATTTTACGACGCTGTATCAACATCTAGGTTATTTAGCGTCTGAATGAAATGAAGGTGATAATGCCGGTGAAATGAGTCCGGGGTCCAGCACCGAAAGTTATCCAGCATTTTCTCGTATTGGGTTGAAGGAAAACCACGGAAAAAACCTCAACCAGGTAACTTGTCCCGACCGGGATTCGAACCCGGGCCACCTGGTTTCACGGCCAGACGCGCTGACCCTTATTCCACAGGTGTGGACTTTTCATTGTCGAAAATAATTTTTCACGAACGTAAGTTGTAGCGAACATGACTTCAACAGAGCAAGCGAAAGAACGAAGCTTCGGATATTTATTTTTTGGCAAAGATTTGAAAAGTTCAACATTTGTGAAGTCCTTACATCTAGCTTTCATTATAACATTACATTGTAAATCTGTGAGTTTAAATTGAAGATCTAACCGCATTATTCGTACATCTGCTGAAAAAGGATCAAATTAATAATAATAATAATAATAATAATAATAATAATAATAATAATAATAATAATACAACCTTTTAACGTTTCATGTAGTATAATGCCGTTTTATGTTATACAACCGGTTTCCTAGTAATACTTGTGAATAAATCACACATTTAATATTCTCATCATACTCGTATTGGCAGCAAAAAAATGCGTCCTCCCATCCTACTTGAAACTTTCGTTTTTGTAGAGGTACATTGGTTTCGAGAGAGACATTGCGACGATACGCCACTCGCAGTTCAGAGACAAATACGAATGGAATGGAGCTTGACTCCAGTGAGTGAGAGGGTGGGGGTTGGGGGAGCAAGAGACATGCACAGCTATCATTTCGAGCCACAATGTGCTCGTGAGTTACATTTTCGCCACGACTGCCTTACCATCTTGGGACTCGTGGTCACACTAGTTCGCCTGCAATAAACTGGGTAGGCCACCCAACTAACTGCGTAGTACGTATCTGAAACAGCCGGTACATTGCTTTCGAGTTAATCGACTCTTAATTATATTGAATATGAATAAAATTCGTCAAATAATTCAGAGAAAAACACAGTATACAGAAATGACATGAGAAAAGTTACTTTTACAGGAATGCTGATAGCGTGCATTTTCGTCAAAACTTCAGAGTCGAATTTTGAAGCATGATAATATTTTCCATATCGTCGTTGTTCCTGCAATAACTCCTATGTGACATATTTATCGATTTTCAGATTTTTGCTCTATTAAATATCTTAAATAGTAACACAGTAAATAATAAAATCCCCTATATGTAATTACATTTCTTTGTTTCGAAAATGTAAGAATTCACAGTCTCCTATGTACGGCTGCTATAGGATGAATAAATGTGTTTTGCTCTTCCAACTGAAAATTTTACATTTTGCACAGGAGTTATTGCATGAACAACGACATTATTTCGTATAATGAAAAATAATAATACAAATATAATAATAATAATAACAATAATAATAATAATATAATAATAATAATAATAATAATAATAATAATAATAATAAAAATGAAATAAAAATTGGAAATTTATCATTTGAAGAGGTGGAAAAATTCATATAGGGGAGATTCGGGTAGTATCGGACATCGGGTAATTTCGGACAGTGCGTTTCTTTCATCTACCACCATATGGTAGTAACTGAATGACATGGTTACGTTTCTCTATGCGACATCACAGAAACGTAACCATGTCAATCAGGTTCTATCATCGTGTGGTAGATGAAAGAAACTCACTGTCCGATATTACCCGATGTCCGATACTACCCGACTCTCCCCTACCTGGGAGCAACAGTAACAAATATAAATAATACTCGGGAGGAAATTGAACACAGAATAAATATGGGAAATGCCTGTTATTCGGTTGAGAAGCTTTTATCATCCAGTCCGCTGTCAAAAAAATCTGAAAGTTAGAATTTATAAAACAGTTATATTACCGGTTGTTCTTTATGGTTGTGAAACTTGGACTCTCACTTTGAGAGAGGAACATAGATTAAGGGTGTTTGAGAATAAGGTGCTTAGGAAAATATTTGAGGCTAAGAGGGATGAAGGTACAGGAGAATGGAGAAAGTTACACAACACAGAACTGCACGCATTGTATTCTTCACCTGACATAATTAGGAATATTAAATCCAGACGTTTGGGCATGTAGCACATATGGGCGAATCCAGAAATGCACATAGAGTGTTACTTGGGAGGCCGGAGGAAAAAAGACCTTTGGGGAGGCCGAGACATAAATGGGAAGATAATATAAAAATGGATTTGAGGGAGGTGGAATATGATGATAGAGACTGGATTAATCTTGCTCAGGATAGGGACCAATGGCGGGCTTATGTGAGGGCGGCAATGAACCTCTGGGTTCCTTAAAAGCCAGTAAGTAAGTAAGTAATGAAAAAGTAATACGTGTTTCCTCATTATATAGCGTGTCATACTACCACAGATCTTAGAATTTAAAGGAAAGTTGTTCGGCATCATAACTAAAATAAATTACTCGTAATATGAATACATACATACATACATACATACATACATACATACATACATACATACATACATACATACATACATACATACATATATACATACGTCAACCGTGTTATAAACAAAATAATGACAGGTAAAAAGGGTGAAAGTAATATTACAGCTGCTGTTGCTGTAAATAAAAAAAATGGGTCCTGTGTTGTCTATTGAGGAGGTGGCATTAGTCGAAGGAGCGTGCTGTGCAGCATTTCTCATTGTCACAAATTCCTTTCGTGTCATGCCTTTCTCCAATAGGAGCTACATGGACACAGTTACAAGATTTTGAGAATTATGTAAATTTTTGTCAGGGACCATTAAGAGAAAACATGTTAGTACGCATCTTATTTGCTTATAAAGGAACGTTTCCGAATTATAGATAAGCGAACTTTAGGAACATGCACTATTAGTCAGACAGTAATCCCAATTGGATTCGTCAGATATAGAGGCAGTGCCAGTGGAATGTAAAGGTGTGGTGTGAAATAGTGGGCCAATAGAAGCCCGGACGAGAAGTTGCTGCACCAGCGCGAGAGACTCATTTTAGTTAGTCTACTTGGACTCGCCCTCACACTCAATGTACTGTTAATTGGTTACTAGCATTCCAAGTGTTCAGAGCGTTCTGCTACTACCCCTATTGCTCTACTGAAAACATTGTCCTTCTGAGTGTCCCCATTATGGCATTGTCTAAGGTGGGAAATCATAGATGAAGTTCATAGTCAAGGGCGTGAACTAGTATACAATGTATGGAAATTAATGTCAGAAGAGACTATAAATGGAATATCAATTCCATTGAAAAGCGTGTGTGCAAGAGTACTGGCTGCCACTGGTATTTCAAAGCGAACCTTGGCAAGAATCAAGAAATAAGGGGAAAATATTAAGGCAGGAGCAGCTTCTTTCTCCACCCCGGGAAAATCACGGCCGAAGAAAAAGATTGTTACAGCTGTAGACAATTTCGATGCAGAAGTCATAAAGAGACTCATCTATAATTTCTACTCTACGTATAAGCAGAGGGCGACTCTGAAATGCCTTTTTCCTATAGTTTACGAAAACACAAGTTTTCGAGGAGGGAAGACGTCGTTAAGATAGATGCTATTGAAGCTAAGATTCAGGTACACAACATAATACACTATATTTTTGTTTCCATAAGACTAATTGCATTTGTAATATTGTGTTGTTATTACTACATTTTTCAATCTTATCTTTTGTCTTTTAATAGATGGAAGAAAATTTCCAACAACCGTCAAATAATTTATTATTGAACGCAGAGAAATTAGAGCTTTGATAATTGCCTACCTGAGAGCTATACACAAGTTACGAGAGGATGGAAGACCAATTATATCCTGGGAGTTTCAGACCACTCTATCAGACTTTTTTTCTCGAGAATTATACGATACTGGTTGTTCATACAAAATTTTGATAACCAAAACCTATGTAAAGAATCGATGTACCATTTCCCGTAACAAACCGGAAATAGGGGTACCTGGGGTCAACTTCGAAATTTAAAATGAGAACATAGGTCATTGAAGGTACCATTGGAAACTACTTTTAAAAAGAAACAACGTTTACTGAAACTTTTTTCCCTAACTTTTATTGTTTACTCAAAAAGCAACAAAAATGGTGTCTTCTGAGAAATGCTGTATGTTGTTTAAGTACGTACACTCTCCATAGTAAATGCTCAAAATGTACACCATTCTGTGCTAAACAAAGTTCTGATCACCTCCTAACATCCGTGATTGCACTTCAGCACAGCTGAGACACTCACAGGCTTCTCTAATTCTTTGTTTCATGTCTTCTCTAGTTGTCTCTTCTAAAACTTCGCGCAGGTTGGTGCCATAACATCTCGTCTCTACCACAGTGGACCCTTCTTCACAGAAGGTTCAACGATTAAAGAAAAGAGTGTCAACTCCCTAACATATGGACTTCCCAGCAACATATTATAACCTCTATGAGACACTCTGTATATATTATTTCAGCAATAAGAATAATAAATTATATTAATTAAAGGATTTTCTAACAACTTTCCAAAATGCACATTACTTAATATCCTTTCCTTCTTCTTCAGTGCCATAACATTCCACACTTCTGAACATGTACAAAATCTCACTGCCGGATTGTAATCTAATATACGAAGACTTGAAAAGCTAAAGGAGCTAAGCGCCAAAATCAGAAAAAGTGTGATTTTCATATCTGAAGGAGCAATACACCTGCGCCAATGCAATGCTAAATGAGCTATTCTTCCATCTTCTTTCCTATTGTTCTCGGCAGACGTCACAAAATGACAATCGTTGTATGAGCAGAGCCACTGGAATTTCAAAAAAGAGTTATGTGCGTTTTAGCCAAGAAGTTTGGCTGTAGCTATTCTATGAACATCAGTACATGACTGTGTTTATTTTAGTGCAGTATTGTTAAATGTTATGTTTTATTTAACGACGCTCGCAATTGCCGAGGTTATATCAGCGTCGCCGGTGTGCCGGAATTTTGTCCCGCAGGAGTTCTTTTATATGCCAGTAAATCTACTAACATGAGCCTGTCGAATTTAAGCGCACTTAAATGCCATCGACCTGGCCCGGGATCGAATCCGCAACCTCGGTCATAGAAGGCCAGCGTTGTACCAACTGCGCCAACCAGGCAGTGCAGTATTGCATTGAACAATGATGAATGATAATAATTTAAGTGATTTTTTTATCTTCAAGAGATGCTTTTAAGCATAACAACTTTGAAAAAGGAAGCAACATCTGAAGACAATCAGTGGGAAAGCAAACGTTACCGGCATGAGAAAACAAATACGATCTAAGAAGCCACCGCTCTCTGATTAGAACTGTACATTTTACAGTCTTATGACCCCTGATCTAAAAGACATACATGCGATTTTTTTTTATTTTGGCTTATTTTAAATGTGAGCTGGGCATGACTAGGAATTTGGTTTCACTTCATTTTAGGTGCAGATTGGATTGTGGATGATGGGTATCAAAAGGTCTATGAAGATATTAGTAAGTAACGAGTGAAAAGTGGGTCTATTTTTCTGGCCTTATAGTGGCTGTGATTTATTTATTTTCTGTACTTTCATAACAACCTTCTTTATATTACGTCATAAGGAATATTAACCCCTTACTACATAGGACAGTTTTGCACACACTGGTTTAATATTCAAATAATTTAAGTAGTTCTCTCTTTCTCAACTGATGCCACATATGGTCAAATCCAGTTATTGACAGTGTGCCATATCTGTCTCAGTATGCAGTTTGAAATATTATATGTTTATATTATAAGTTATATGAATATAAAACTGGTATGTGCCATATCTGTCCCAGAATGCGGAAAGGGGTTAAGAACATTCACCACAGACATAGCTCAGTTGGTTAAGATGCTTGCCTGCCGATCCGGAGTTGCGCTCGGTCGTGGGTTTAATTCCCGCTTGGGCTCATTACCTGGTTGGGTTTTTTCCGAGGCTTTCCTCAATCTTAAGGCGAATGTCAGGTAATCTATGGTGAATCATCGTCCTTTTATTTCTTATTTTATTAGGTTATTTTACGACGCTTTATCAACATCTTAGGTTATTTAGCGTCTGAATGAGATGAAGGTGATAATGCCGGTGAAATGAGTCCGGGATCCAACACCGAAAGTTACCCAGCATTTGCTCGTATTGGGTTGAGAGAAAACCCGGAAGAAACCTTAACCAGGTAACTTGCCCCGACTGGGAATCGAACCCGGGACACCTGGTTTCGCTAACCGTTACTCCACAGGTAAGGACAAATAATCGTCCTCATCTTACCAAATACCATCTCGCTATCACCAAATCCATCGACGCTATATAACCTAGTAGTTGTTACAGCGTCAGGATTTTGTTGACATTTGTTTTGTGATGAAGGCAAATTAATATAATTATTCAGTCCTTTTAGTAAGATTGTAATACATATTTTTAAAGAGTATACTATAATAAGTCTTTAACCTTATCACCTATTCAAACCCCACATTCTGGCTAAAAGAACATATCCCTGTTGCATACGAAATGACAGTTTAACTTAGCTCTTTTCCAAATGACCTATACAATATGTTTTTCTTAAAAGACCTTTTGAGAAAAGCTTGTATACGCAACATATGTCACAGTAGCCCAGTCTGAAGTTCATTTATATACTTGTTTAAACAATTTTAACAAATAATTACAAACGTTATATAGTTTTTATTGAATATTTCGAAAACATGTTTTTGGCACTTTAGCTCCTTAAGATTTTCCACTCTTTTACAATAACAGCGAATAGTGCCTCCCTCACTACTATCAGGCTAACCTCCACCTATTATTCATTGAAAAATCTAGATGATTTAATAACCTTGTTCACTAATTTGAATATAGCTAATATGAATTTTTTCAGATAATTCCCTTAAATAACATTTTTAAGAATATGCTGTGTATTACATTTGACAGTATCTTGTTCGGTAAATAATCAAGAATGAAGTCTTCAGAGCCGATTTTGTCATAAAACCGGCAAATTAGACAAGCAGTTTCAAAATCAGACTATTCCATTTCCATCCAATTTTGAGATCCAGTCTCAATGCGCAGAGCATGTTCCTTTCTTGACGAAGTTATGAAGGCTTCAATTCGTATTTGGACTGAAATAAGCAAGTAATGAGTTTATAATGTCTTAAAATCATCTAATGAAATTATCCGGCTTTTAAAATACAAGTCCTAATTATTATCTTGTTTCTATAAGAGTACAATGTATCACATTTCATGTACTATACATGAGTTACTTTCGAACCAATTTATTCATAAGGATATTGAATATGAAAAAAATAAGTCCAGTAGTTTCTTATAAAGAATATACTATACATGGGTAGATAGGCAGCAAGCCAATAAATTTTGTTTTCGATACAAGGGATGTCGAAAACGTTTATCCATGGAATTTGTTTAATAATTATGATTGTAAGTTATGTAAACTTCTTAATATGGGAAAGTAAAGAAATAGTAATCACGTTAGTGACGTAATCATTTTATTTATTCCACACAATATGTACATTAGATAAAACCATAAAAAATAAAAACCTGTGAAATTAAGTAAAATGCATTTAATAACACAAAGGGAGACGAACATTAAATCATATACAGAAAAGTATCACAAGAATGTAGATCTTGAAGTATGGATGTTTTGTGGGACAAACATTAAAACATATGGAGAAAGGTAGCACAAGAATGTAGATCTTGAAGTTTGGATGTTTTGGGGGACAAACATTAAAACATATGGAGAAAGGTAGCACAAGAATGTAGATCTTGAAGTTAGGATGTTTTGGGGGACAAACATTAAAACATATGGAGAAAGGTAGCACAAGAATGTAGATCTTGAAGTTTGGATGTTTTGGAGGACAAACATTAAAACATATGGTGAAAGGTAGCACAAGAATGTAGATCTTGAAGTTAGGATGTTTTGGGGGACAAACATTAAAACATATAGAAGATGGAAACACAGAAATGTCCATCTTGAAGTTAGGATGTTTGGGAGGACAAACATTAAAACACATGGATGAACGTAATACAACAAAAAGTAGATTTTGTAGTTATGATGTTTGGGAGGATGGCTAAGAAGTGATACCATGTATCTACAAAAATGGTTATTTAGTTTAACTACATTATTATTTAGGTTACCTACACTGTTATTATGTTCAAAAAGTTGGACAGTTAACTAATATTTTATCCTCGAGTAGAAAATCTTTCAGAGCAGAAAAATATATAAAAAGTTTGTCCATTGTGAGAAAAATTAATTTTCAGGGCAGTTGTTTGATTCACCGGCAAATTTACAGATACAAGGTATCACTTCTTAGCCATCAATATTGAGGATGATAACACAAGAATGTAGATCCTGAAGTTAAGATATTTGATGGGGTAAACATTAAAACATATGGAGGAAGGCAACACAAAAATGTAGTCAAGATGTTTGGAGATAAACATTAAAACATATGGAATCCTCAGTGCATGCCGGCTCAACTATCAGTACAGTCTAATACAGCGCCACGACACTCTACTATAGGTATCCTACACGGAAAACTCAGCTCGGACTCCTCGCGGCGCGCATGCTATACCCCTCTTATCCCCCTGCAGTAGGCGTGAGAGCATGTTGGTAACGGGAGCATACTCATCTGCGCGAGACAGTCACGCCCGCTGGTTTCTGCGCACTGAGTTTTCCTTGTCGGAGCCTATATAATTGACCTCGACTAGGGTGCCGTCTATTCTAAGTGCATTCCTTTCCTTCTTTCCTCATTGGGCAACAGGAATTATGAGTGTCTGAGAGAGGAAGCCGCGAGAGATAGACATGTTAGTCGGAAATCTCCAGCGATGTAGTGAGGATCAACTAGCAGGTTAGACTCGGAAATCTGTAGGGATATTATAGTGTGGAACAACTAGTGTAATGTGATCGTTTTAGGAAACCGTCTAGCCGTAGTTAGATGTGGGAAACAGCATTTAGACTGTTCAGAAATCTGTCATGGTATATGAATATGGTCGTATTATGCTAAAATAATAGTCGTCGTGATATATGAGAATATAGTTGTATTGATCGTCGAGGATAATATGGTTATTGTGAAAGGTTATTTTGATATAGTAATAATCCTCGAGAATAATAGTGAAAGTATTGTGAGAATACTGTGAAGTACTGTCATCCTCTAAGGAGTTTAGTGTTGAGAGGAATGTGGTTCCGACTAACCTAGCGCGGTACTGGAGTAGGAGGGAACAGTGACTGCGGCAGTCTGGAAGGAAGTACAATCATACTGAAAATATGTCACTCGTATATAGAGTACCTAACACGTGCACACAGTCACACACTACTACAAACTGAAGACTGCATATTTTTAGACGATTAATACTTCCCACTCCGCTCGGCTCGGCTTGACTGTAGCAACAAAAGAATCTACCTGTAACCCCCCCGCACCGATGGCAAGAGTACCTCAGGTCGCAGCACTAAACTCGTCGGAGGAAACAGTAGGCCTATATATTGGGTGAATTAATCGTCGTCGTAGGATTATATGAGAAGAATATACTGAGGATCATATTGTCGGTATATTTATGGTTATTGTCGTCGAGTATATATTGTGGAATATTTGAGGTTCGACGGTTGCGTGAATGTAGCGTCGCGTGTAGAATTACGAGGAGTGCAGATAGAGTTCTACGTAGTTTGGGAATAGGGGGAAGATACGTGAGTATTGTCAGCCATAGTAGAGAAAATTCTAGATTGCAAAGAAGTAATTGTACTTGAACAGAGTTCGTTAAATGGGAACAGATTGATTAGCTGATTTCTATGGGTATTCTTTCCTCCTCTCATTACGATACGCCAGAGTTGTAAAAGACTACTGTACAGATGTGCAGATGTGTGGAAATAGTTTATGAATGTCCGAAGTTAAATTGTATGAATTGTCTGATCGATATTGTATAGTAAGTTAATTGAAAGGAATATTGTAAGAATGACGGGCACTGAGTATAGTAGGCCTAGATTCAGCAATAAAATTACTGTATGTCATTGCAAATCAAGCTTTCAGGTATAACTCCCTGTTGATTTGAATAATTTCGAGGGAAAAATTGTTCCGGGACCGGGTATCGAACCCGAGACCTTTGGTTAAACGTACCAACGCTCTACCAACTGAGTTACCCGGGAACTCTATCAGACACCGATCCAATTTTTTCCTCTATATCCACAGATCTCAAAGTGGCTGACAACCGTCGAGCAACCGACATTGAGTGCACACTAACTCTGTGTGACTTAAATTGAGATCTGTGGATATAGATGGAAAAATTGGATCGGTGTCTGGTAGAGTTCCCGGTTAGCCCAGTTGGTAGAGCGTTGGTTTGTTTAACGAAAGGTCCCGGGTTCGATACCCGGCCCCGGAACAATTTTGCTCTCGAAATTATTCAACATTGTCATTGTTCTATCATATGTATCTCTGTTAATCATTAATAAACTCATTGTACAGTGTTATTGTAATTGTGATACAATTTATTCAGATTATATATCATGTTGTCTGGATTATTGCATTTATTAATTCTATTGCTTCCACTGCGCAAACCGACCAACCCAGTTCACCATTACATCTGATTTAGCAGCCGTAGGAACTCGGTTCAATGGTAACACAGAAATGTCGATCTTGAAGTTAGGATGTTCGGGGGGACAAACTTAATGAGTTTTACCCACCTCCAAGCACACCTCCGAGGTAGATGAAACTTGTTCTGAGGTGACCTTGTTCGTGTTCTAGGGGGGCGGCCAGGAGGCACTGAATGGCGACGTTGAGCGCCAGGTGCAGCGCGTCGGAGTGCAGCAGCATGTACGTGAGGAAGCGCCATAGCTGCTCACGGTGGTGCGGGTCGTATACAAGGGCGCGTTGGACCTCTGCGCCTCCCCAAACGAACACTCCAACCTGCAACATTCGGTTCCAAGCTTTAAGGAATGGGCGATCATAGGCTGATCAAGATCACAGGCTTCTCACGTCGAAGGGTAGAGTTCAATTCAAGAAGCAGTGAAAGCAGGAAGGATACAAGATAACAAATAATACAGGCTAGCCGCCGTGTTTATTACCATCTATATCAGGCCTGCACAAGGTTTGCGCTCTCCGAGCCGGCTCACAGCTCATGAGCGGAATGCAGATATTAGCTGCGCTCTGTATAAGGGTGGACTGGAAGAAGGGGTGATCTCGCACTAAATATACACAAAAGGAAGTACTGTTACCAGTGCTTATGAAATGAATTCCCGTTCAGTGTTTGCAAAACTATCTTGGACTATTATTAATTAACAAAGAAATATTTATTTTACAAAAATAATAGAAATTTTATAGCTACTTAAATGTACAATATCATGTTGTTATATTTTTATTTATCAGTACATCAAAACGAGGTTTTATGCTGTTGACAGCTGAAAGGAACAGTAGCCTGCTGATTGTAATGAAACATCAGTTACAGATGTTCAATGCCTGCCTTTATTAAAGTTGATTATAGAAAACAGTTGCTCACAAATATAAATGTTGAGCCAAACATAGCAATCATTTTCACAGCCAGCGTGTGTAGTCGTGGATACTATTGCTAATGTTTAGTATTGTAAAACTCAACCAGGCTAGTAGTATTATTCAAACGATCTTTAGCCCTTAGAGCACATTGAAGATCAATAAGTCCGAGCTGTAAATTGTTAAATGTTATGTTTTATTTAACGACGCTCGCAACTGCCGAGGTTATATCAGCACACTTAAATGTAATCGACCTGGCCCGGAATCGAACCCGCAACCTCGGGCATAGAAGGCCAGCGCTATACCAACTGCAACAATCAGGCCCACCTGTAACTTTTATGACATTGTTTCAACTGGTGTTGAAGGAATTTATTATGATAACTTTAAACTTCTTTCCAATTAAGAAAAGATTTTTAGTAGGTTATTTTACGACGCTTTATCAACGACTTATGTTATTTAGCGTCTGAATGAGAAGAAGGTGATAATGCCGGTGAAATGATCTGGGGTCCAACACCGAAAGTTACTCAGCGTTTGCTCATACTGGGTTGAGGGAAAACCCCGGAAAAACCTCAACCAGGTAACTTGCCCCGACCGGGAATCGAACCCTGGCCACCTGGCTTCGCGGCTAGACGCGCTAACCGTTACTCCACAGGTGTGGATCTTAAGACAAGATCTTGGAACCTAGAATTAAATTCATTTTGAACGTCAATTAATATTTTCACATAATCGTTTAACATGGCTTCATCACGAGCGGTTTCTATCGGTCGAAAGTAAGCCATATTACCTTCTCGAAACTGACTTACGCAAAGTGTAAGTTTACGACTGAAATCCCGTAATTTATTCAACATATCCCTGAAGAGAGATATTTAAATTGTTGAATATTAATATCTTTAGTATCTTTATGTCTGGACTCGTAATGACGCATTATGTTACGTTTCTTTCTACCTTTCAAAATGTTGTGGCAGCAGATAAAGCACTGAGTATTTACTCCAGCGGCTATGAAATAATAAGCATTTTCCCATGCAACATTGAAATAATTTGCCTGATCACCACTTTTCCGTCTTTTAGATTCCTCCATACTGTACTGTAGCAGTAGGTAAGCAACGTGAAACAGTTACTGAGAATAGGCCTACACACTGCACTCCACTAGATAACTGAGTGGTCGTTTCCCTCTCCTCTACCTATAGCAAGTCTATGTCATTCTCACGTATCTTCTTCTCCGTTTCGGCGAGCGGCGAGAGCTGTTTGTGCAGGCCTGATCTATACGGATTATTATCGCCGTAAAATAATAATGTTCGCGATTTACGATTTTCTGGAAGCTTGTAACCAATAAGAGCGCATTCCCTAATTAAGAGTGGATGACAAAATAATCACACATTTTCATTGCCTCATTTAATAATACTTTGCTTTCAACAATTTCCCTCAAAATTTGGCGGCCGAATTCTTTAAAAATTAAATACTCAGCGACTCGTCAGGTATAGCTCCCCAGGCGAGTACAAGGAGAGCTCACCCTGCTTGATGTAGGAGGCCCTTGCCCTAATGGGATGTAGTGGTTCCATCCATCCATCCATCCACCCACCCTTCCTGTTGATGATCAGCGAACTAACGTTTTTCGTATTCATAAACCAGTGTTAGCGATATGATATGATTTGAATCCTATACAAGTAATCAGTCGATAGCCGGGGCTAGTTTACAGCATGTCTATGCATAGCACCCTAAATGTTTGTATTACCATTATAGGACTTATTGGAACAAATACAAAAATGAATTCAAAATTAAAATTTATTTTGAAGCCTATTGTCAGAGAAGCAAATTCCTAAGACGAAGAGATCCCATTTTGCCATAACCCAGATGAAAAAATATATTTAAACTACATCACAGAGAAATTATTGTCACATTCTCTAATCTCTAGTAGTGATGTAGTGAAGGTGGACGGTAATAGAATGTTTAAATTTTAGAATTCCCACTCGCTCCGTCGTGACTTAAGTTTTGTTCTCTGTAAGAAGTAACTTACGAGTCTATTTCAAGTTTTATGTTTTTACAAATTTTTTAATTATACCGCCGAATTAACACTCATGTTTTGTTCATTATTTAGATTTCAGTAAGTGTCAAGTGCAAAGATTCCTTAATTGAAGGGCAAAGGGAAAAACGAACAATGTCACAATTCCTTTAAGGGTGATGTCGTTTTCTAATTCACTGTATTATTTAGTGTTATTTTTACCAAAGGTGGTAAAGAAGAATTAAAACCATGGATACACTCATCATTTCCTTCATTTCAGGTAGGAAAATCAATACATTTTGCAGTAATATACTGAAATAGGTCATTATCTCACCCTTAATGGAAATGTGACATTGTTCGTTTTTCCCGTGTGCCCTTCAATTAAGATTAAAATTGTATATTCGCATTTCGCAGTCTAACGATGCTTGCTATTTCTAGAATTGATGTTCACACTAGTATATGCAGTAATATTAGTAAAAATAGCGGATAAGTCATGCATAAGCAGAATCGAATTTTTACACATTATGTGTACAGACTTGTAAACGAATCATGCTTTGAGAATTTGCAAGAACTCGAGAACTTGAGGCTGCAGCCTATGATGTATGTGTGTACTACGTCATAATGAAGTTACTAGATCTGTGATAATGAATGTCGAAGGTAGTAAAGCGACGAGGATGATGACGATCACGATTAATTATGATAACGAGGAAGCATTCCGTTCAAAGCTAATTACTTCCATAAATATGACAATGCATTAACCACCATTTAATTATGACTACCTGTACTGTATGTTGTTATTTAAATGTGATAACGGATTTCAACTGTTCACGTTTCGGCTTGGCATATACGAAAGATGGAAATCTGGATATAAAATTAAACAGAATTCAACTTAATTACTCCACAATAAAATGAAAATTACAAAGTAAAGTGAGATCTGAAAGCTAATGACATTTAAAAAGCGTTAGCATTACTGCCACAGTCTAGTATATACAGTCACGAAACTCAATACGTAGTAAATATGCATCCATAGATAGTTGTTAACCACTAGGATCGCTACTATCGCTTCATCACAGACAATGCGAAATAGTACCTGCACAGTCTATCGTTTCTAGTACCCTCATAAACTCAAGCTTCCTGACTGCATATACTAGACTGTGGTACTGCCTTGGCTTTACGGTTCCTAACATTGGGAGTAACAGGAAACAGAAGCCGAAACAAATGAGGTTTTTATTATGCATAAATACAAAAACTAACTGACAGAAAACTAAGAAATTGAGAAGATCTACAAGTGACATCGAAATTAAAGAAAATACGAAAATAAATAACAAAGAAAAGACTATTCGTTTCTCTCACGTACTGAGGAGCAATAAGTCACCTAACAGTATCACTAATTAGACTACATCTCATAAAATGGTAATGACGCAATATTGGAATGATCGGAATAATTTCAGAAGGAAACGAAGTAGTCTATTCTGAGGAAGACTTCCCTACAGTTATTGTGATCACGAACAATTTCAAATGTTATCCCAAGTGATTGAATACTTGCTACGTTAACCACTAGTCTCAATTTCATATTATAAGTAAGAAAATGGAGTAAAAGTTTATCAAACAACATAATTCCATCAAGTATAAATAATGAAAGCAATCATTAATAGTTTTCTGTCGAATGGTAGTTCTTTCGCTCCAAACCCAGGATTCTCCAACCTTTCCTATTTCCCGCCTTCCTCATAGTCTCTGCATAGTCTCCATGTATCTTAATGGTTTCTATCTGATATCTTCTTCTACCCCGAATTTCTCTTTCGTTCACCATTCCTTCCAGTGCATCCTTCAGTAGATAGTTTCTTCTTAGACATTGACTCAGCCAATTCCTTATTCTCTTCCTGATCACTTTCTGCACCATTTTTTCTTCACCCACTCTTTCCAACACAGCTCCATTTCTTATTCTATCTGTCCATTTCACTGGTTACATTCTTCTCCATATTCACATTACAAATGCTTCCAATCGTTTCTCTTCACTTCGTCGTAAGGGCCATGTTTCTGCTCAATATAATACCACACTCCACACAAAGAGCATTTCACTAATCTCTTTCTTAGTTCTTGTTCTAGAGGTCCGCAGAAGATGTTCCTTCTTCTATTAAAAGCTTCCTTATTATTGTAAAAATAGAAATCAACATGCAGTTGTTCTAATTATAAATGTCATTACACCTTTAGTAATTAATAAACTTCGTCCAGGGGTTCAAACCAGATCCAGGGCGATGAAAGTCTTTAGCACGACTTCCTTCGGAAGAAAAGGTATCCTTGGCGTACGTAGACTTACAGTAAGGAAAATAACTCTGTCTCTAAATGAGGGTTTTCAAAGTAAAGATTATGACTTATTTCTCCGAATGTTAAAATTAAAATTAAGATTGACGTCATCATACCTTTCCATCATCTCCAACTGAAAGCGTCGTTAAAGCACAAATCTCACATATTTCTTCGGAGACCGAAGCCAGACACTTCGGTGACCGAACTAGGTTTGATCCTTAAGTCTGGAAGCTCTTGCAATCGTTAAATTAATCTAATAGAATAAGGCCAACTTTGTGAGAAATAAAAACGTGTATTGTAGAACTTGAATTAAGATTATAAAACTCAAGGCCGAGCATCAGTGATATTTTAGAACATGGGGAGACTAATTTTCTTGCTAAATAAAAGCTCCTGCGTATATTAAAGACCTTGGCTAATTACATAAGACCGTCTTTTCTTAGCTCTATTACATGAAACATCTGGGCACATTCATTACGTATGACGATGAATCAGTTCTCCATCGCACTGGTTCATGTCTATAGAGTTCGGAGGATTGCTATTAGAGCAGCGTTTCTCGAACTATGGTCTGCTGACCACCTGTGATCCTCGAGGTCTGCCTACAAGGTAATTCTTTGACTGTTTTCATTGCGCATGAGAAAGTAAAGGGGTTCAAGAGGAAACTTGCTTCTTGAGTCAGTTGTGTAAAACAATGGATTTTTTCACCATTTCCAACCCTAGAATCTTTTTTTGGTTGAAAATGATTTCGTTATTGGAAAAGAATTATGCAATGGCATATGTTCGCACCTCGAAACTCTGAAGCCACAATTTTAAATTTAATTTCCAAGTAAATATCATGAATTTTCATGGGTTCGTGATCCCATTGTATATATACATACATACATACATACATACATACATACATACATACATACATACATACATACATACGTACGTACATACATTCATATATACATACACATATACAATGGTGCTTTACAGATTATAGTTCAGTTTGCTTCTACGTATGTGTGAGAAAGGGTTTTTCATCGCTAACTCTAATAAAAACGAAGCACCGAGATCGACTCGATGTATGTGACGATCTCCGACTTAAAGTTACCAGCAAGAATCGGCATGCTTATCCATCTCATTAATGTGAGTACCAACATTTATTTATTATGTTTAGTTAATAAGTTAAATAATATTATCCAAACTCTAATAGCCTTGAATTATTAAAAAAACGAAAATGAATTTTTTTCTATTAACATTAATTTAATTAGTTAATACTCATACAAAATTAATTGAATGAAGTTAATTTTAATTAATAAATTAATTACGTTTTAAAATATTGATATTAAACTATGCTTTAAAAATTATAAATTTGCTTTCGAAGGGAACAAGACTAAGGTGGTCCGCGGAACTGTTCTGACTTAAAAAGTGGTCCCCACTTCAAAAAAGTTTGAGAAACGCTGCTATAGAGAGATAACAAGAAGTTCATAAAATCAGAAAAGTAATTATTTCTTGCAGTAGATTTCAAATATTATTAATTCAAATAATAACAAAAGTAAATATTGAGGAGTCGCATAATTATACGCAGAGTTAAATAACAAATTAAAACATTAAATATAAAAGATATAGGCCTATTCATTAAGAATAAATAAATTATGAACACGTAAAAATAGTTCCTGCAGCGGCGGCCTTTTACTCAGGACGTCCCGGTTTGAGTCCCTGGCAAGCCTGGAATTTTTCATTGAAAAATCCATTTTAACATCTGTGGCGGACGAGGTCGCAGTTGTGTTTTTTTTCGGTGTTCCCCCGTTTATCCAGGTTTGGCATCAATATCATTCAGATTAATCTCCAGTCCACCACAATCATTCCATAGTAATCCTCGCTACGCTTCATAGGCGGCACACGGAGAGAGCTGGTGTAGGAACAAGTGAAGTTGCCTGCTAGAAAGCTGGGTACTCAGCGAACTAGAGGGAAAGAAGACAGAGGACGGACACTGGAAAGTTTTCTTTTCTCAATCGTACTATCAGGGACTGGAATGCTTTACCTGCAGACTTACTAAAGGCTTTACTAATAACCAAAAATGCATTTAAAAATAGGCTTAAAGACTTTACTAATAGACGGTAGTATATTATACACACTATTTAAAGGGTGTAATTGATGTTTTCTTATTTGAAGTATTGTTTTCATTGAAGAAGTGTGTTGTGTCAGTGAAGTGTGTTGTGTAACTGAAGTTTTATAGTTTATAGTGGCAGTGCAAAGTATTTGAACAGTAAAATGTTTTTGAAGTGTTAGTGAAATCAGGATAATATCAGTGAAATGTGTCGTAGTTCCAGTGCAGTGAGTGAGTTGACAACGAAATGAGTGTAGTGCTGAAAGGTCCTTGTGCAGGTATGAACATATCATACTCGTGGGTTTTAGTTCGAACTTAGGGTTAAGATACAAATTAGATTCACTTTAAATGTTATTTTAAGCGATCGTGCTTCATTTAATTTACGATGCTCATTATTACGATGATGATGATTATGATTATTATTATGATTATTATTAATTTTATTTTTTTATTAATTGTGTTTATTATTATTATTATTATTTGTCATTATTGAGTGTAATTAGTTACCATTGCCACCGGTATTTACCCATTTGCAGTGTGAATAAATACACATACATACATAACATACATTACATACATACATGCATACATGCACACACATACATACATACATACATGCATACATATATACATACATGCATGCATGCATACATATATACATACATGCATGCATGCATACATACATGCATGCATACATACATACATACATACATACATACATACATACATACATACATACATACATACATACATACATACATACATACATACATGTATGTGGGTTGGGAGTGCGACTAACTGGAGGTGAACTCAACTTCTAGGTTGCTGGGTCGTAGTGACGTCCCAGCAATAAAGTACTTAAAAATAACTATTCAGGAAGAGGTAAGCGGCACATGTAGCATCCCTAAGCACTTCAACAGGTAGGCTTCTGTGCACTCATTATGGAAAGAACTGCGGGCCAATTACGATGCACGGCCAAGGCGGTATCACCATCCGCCACACCATGATTCCTCTCTAGCCATCACATCTGTATACCATAGCTGTAATAATGGTCTGCCGTACCTCACAGATCTACATGTTCCCGTCATGTCCTAATACAATGGCAGTTGACATTGGACACATACGTCAACATATATGCCTAACTTGGAGTCAGGCCACATAGGGAAACATTGAAGTAGGAGGATTCGGTCCGGTGCTGTGGATTGAATTCAGCGTAGCTTAGTGGTCAGAGCGCTTGGTACATAGAACCAAGGACCCGGGTTCGATCCCCGGCGCCGGAGCGAATTTTCCTCCTCAATATTAATTGTCAATATTACAGATATTATTCTGTAGGACAAATTAATTAATATTCGATTTGTTCGCCAGAAATAAAACTTTCTCATCGCAGAGATTTGTACCCGCGTCCATGATCGTCGTATGAAAGCACTCTGCCAGCTGAGCCATCAAGACAGCATAACAGTTTATCACACAATTTTTATTTACTTATGCACCACTTTTAATATTTCTATGTGAATATTAATTTTTATTTATGTACTTAACAAGATTAGCAACGAAAAATATATTTCATTTATTAATAAAAACTTTATTAGTCATTACATTATACTTACTTCATTAATAACTGAACTAATACCGATATAAGCAACAAAAAGAAAACATTTATACAGCGTGTTTCCGTAATTTTGTGTACAATTTCTAGGAATGTAAACAGTCTTATAAGAAGTAATTTGAGGTAAGGAACTTATGTCCAGTAAAATACGTAATTTAGAAATTACAAGCCTTAATATTAGTTGCAACCATGTTACCGGGAAGCCAACCCTTATGCCATTTCAGTAATTTTGGTCGAAATTTAAGTGTTATAAAACGTGCAACTAAGTTTTCATAGTTCTTGTTCTTTAATGGTTTTATTGCACACGAGTTATTCTACTATTTTATCCTTAGTGTTATCAAATATTCTAAACAATAATACTGGAAAGCTTGCCTGTTTAGCATTGCAACCGGCGGCGGCGAAAAGTGACTTGTGCTGCCATCTAGCGGCTTGGATTGTTTATACACTTCTTGCGGCGTGCTAGGTTACGTGAGGACAAACGGAGAGGTGTGCATTTGATGTCAATAAAAAATGCAAATCAATAGTTTTATTTAGAGTCACAAGGTTCACAACATTTTAAATTAATAAGAAGTTACAAAGTTATTGGAACAGAAATGAAATGAAACAATTCTCGTATTTTCAAATGTAATTATGATTTAGTTATGCATGAATTTAGAAACTTTCATACATTGCGTATTTCGTTTCTTAGCTAATGGTTATCCATTTTATTTTTGATGTAAGAATTTATTTGCACACTGAAATATTTCTCAGTGAAGATACTGGCACAGTCGCTGCTTTAGGGATGAAGCCTATATCTTGTATTTTATATTTTACATCAAGCAGATGCGATTTTAAAATTTCTGCAGACATGCTATCTTTTGATAGAAAATAACTTATACGTAGTTTGTTTTAAAATTTTGCACATTCCTCGAATAATGAAAACCAGTGCTTGGTTTGCAAATGGCACTTCTGAAATTTTTACGTCACTTGAAGTTTGTTGATTATGCCTATCTATACCTAATTCAATGAATCCTCAAAGTGTCTGTTTTAGCATTGTAAGTTATATTTTCCTTCAAATACATTTTATCGTCAACAATAATAGTTACAACCTTTTCATTCAATGGTACAATATCGGATTTTATTTTTAATAATTAATTGTAGAATGGTGCGATTTATACCGGGCCTATACCAAATTCATAAAGTCAATTTTTGAGAGATCTAACTGTTGGTAAACATAATTTTCTTCTTAGAAATCTTTCGTCTTGAGGTGAGCATTAATGGAATGCTGCGGCAAAACTTTTATCGCAACTGGAATATCGTTTCCCCATTTCCTTCTTTTTAAGCACACTTGTGACTAATAAATTCATCATCTTGAACAATTTTAATTAAATCTGCATTTGGACTTGCTGTGTTTAGAGCTGTCATTTCCGCTTGAGCCAGTTTTTATCTTTTAGGATTTCTTGCATCATAAAAAATGATCTTAATTTAGTGAAATATTAATAATGTCTTTAAAATATAGGACTAGGCAAATTATTTGTCCGAATAACTACCTGAATCACTTATTATGAAAAAACATGAGTCCACTTTCTTCACAAAATCAACAATTCACATTTTTATGTTACGTATCCCAAGACACACTATTTGGATAAAAAAGTAAAGACTTTCAATTTTTTATACGGAGAAACTATAAAGAAATTGTGTTTTATATGAACAATGTAAAGTACATTTATGCAGTTTAGTAACTGTTTCAGTTAACACAGAGAATGTGTCATTGCTAATGCACTATCTAATTACACGATGGAGGAGTATGATCTGTTGTTTCTTCTAATATCAGAAAACCCGCAGCTTCCTCGAAGCAAGATCTAATATGTTTATTTGGAACCTTCACGATTCTTTTACTGTGCTTTGATTTTGACTCATATTTTCGGAAGAAGGAGCTGTTAAATTCAGTGAAGGAATAACTATTATCTTCAGTCTGTTATTAAAAACAGAGTATTAAAAATTAACAGTCCTACGACTGATTTGAAATTTCGGTACGGTATACTTTTCCAATTTATTACACTCTGTTTTTACTTATCCCTAATGTTTCGAATTATGGTTATTGAAATCCGATTATCAAAAGTGATCTGAATATATTTTGTGATTTTTGTATATAATAGGCTATATTCTGTCCCCCTAATTTTAAACGTTTCGTCTACAACTGTTGATAGTGTTTTTAGTTAGTGCTCGCATTTTGCTTATGATATTGTTTGTGTTTTGTTTTTTAAAGAAGTTTAGATAAGGACGCAAACAGCGATAGTAGCTGACGCTCGTTATTAATCCTCATTAACTAACGTCTGTCTTTTATTTACCTATATGAGCATGGCACAACTAAAAGACAAAAGCAAATAACTGTAGTATCGATAGTAGAAGCAGTAATAATAATAAAAAATAATAATCATCATCATAATCATCATCATAATCACCAGCATCATCTTGTAACAGAATAGTAATATGCGTTACAAGAGCGGTATGTTGACGTTTTCATGTTCGAGGAAAAGATTGAAAAAGCGAAACGTAGTTGAGCTTTTTTAATTTCCGAGAACATGAAAACAAACATACCGCTCGTGTATCGTACATTATTTTGTGCGAAGATCGTTTAGTACATACCTGAAAGAGGAATTTCTAATTAGTTGCAATGAAATCTCCATCTTGGTTTCTGTTCAATGACGGCAACTTTGGAAAACAAATATATCTATCTTCAACATTGTTCCTATAAAATGTTTTCTGTGTTTACTATACTGCAGCAGGTCGTGATATATGTCTGTCTTTTTTTTTCCCCAGTCTATGATGAGTCTGGAATCTTGTTGATTTTTTAACGGCTTCCTTAATGTTACTTGCATTACAAATGCAGTAACTTTTGTGGTGTTGTAGAGTTTACTTAATTTTTGCAAATATTTAAAAACAATAATTAACAGTGCAATTTATGTGAAATTGCAGTGGTAAGTTTCCAATTTATAATTATTACTATATTGAACGTCTTTAAAAACAATATGTTAAAAGCCTAAAGCAGTAAAATGAATATGACACTTAAGCGGTAAGAATGGGGAAATTGTTATGTGTGTTACGTTGGGAATACTGAATATGGTATTTCACACTTCCCGCGTGTTGGTTTTGTGCGGAAACCAAGCAAATACGCACGATCTCGCACAAAAGTAATATTTTACTGGTGTTTACATGACTACTCTCAATCTCTATCTTTTGGAAATCTGACTATTATTTAGCGAGTGCGATTCCAGTGTTGATTGCAGTGATGTCTTCGCTGGAAAATATCGCAGGTTTTACAAATCTGATTGACAACTATGATAAGAGGAACAAGGGTGTATGTTGTCTTGTTTAGTGTTAGAGGTTATAAGTTTCTAGTTTAGATGTATGGGTATTAGGTCTATACACATTTTTTTGTGGGAACGTGCCTGCTTATAAAATGTTTCAGCAAATCTCCTAATGATAACTGGGATACTTTCCACTTTTAGGTCTTCATGTATCTGTTCATTTCTTGTGTACTACCTGCTATTATGAATTAATTAATTTCTTTATTTAATCTGACAGAATTAAGGTCATAAGGCCTTCTCTTCCATCCTACCAGATAGCACATATAAATACAAAAAAGAAATACAAACACTGATGAATATAATACAAATTAAGTTAAAGCCCTATAGAGGATCAATAGAGGGTGAATTACACACAAAACTTAATTTTGCACTACTTGCATGGGATTTAACGATGCCTTAGGTGCAAATCCCCATACTACCGAAGCATATAAAACACAGATCTAATTAATAATTTATAAATTGTCACTTTTAGATATTGACAAACACATGTTTTTAGAAGGAGATAAAGTTTACCATTCTTGCTATTGCTTTATCTCGTATATTTACAATGTTGGTATGCCATAACAGACGATTATTCGAATTAATTCCAAGATACTTAACCGAATCCTGAAATTCGAGAGCAGTACCATACAGTGTCAGTTTCGTTTGTGGTACACTTCCAGTTCTACTAAAGACAATAGTTTGACTCTTCGTTGCATTAACATAAGTGCCAATGTTGGAACCTTTGTTCTATAAAGTAGACAATGGCTATGATAAAAGTGTTTGTATATCTACATTGAGAAAAAGAAAACAATATGTATTAGTTCAAGCAGTTTGCCAAATAATAAAACTGTCACTAAAAACTTATAAGGTTGTGTAAATCTATATCTCATTGCTCTTGTTTTTATACAAGTAAGCATATATAATTTTATACACCGTACCTATATATAAAACGTTACCTCTGATTGAGGTTCTGGCTGGTATGTACATCTATTACAAGGCAGTAGCCTACATCTCCCTTGTTATGTGTCAGAGGAAGAACAATTGTTTGTATACATCTGAAGACTGATTAGTGTAATATGTAGCTAATCAGTGGTGCATGCAGTGAAGAGGGAAAGAAACTGGCCACCCTACCCCATTATCTCCTGGATTAGTTGTCCCATGAGTGATGCCTTATTGGTGTCAATTGTGAGGTTCAAACCTGTTTTCGGATAATTGACTAAACAGTAGGCTATATAAACACGCCTGATATTATGAATTATGAATAGAGGATATGCAAATGATTCGTGTTTCAGTAGCTGAGCTGGTATAGTGGGCGGATTATTGTACGTTATGGACCTGACGCTCCTTCGTTCGAAACCTAGGGGATTTGCTTTCCTGGAAATGATTTCATGTTGTTTCATTTGGGATAGCTATTTTTAATATCATTAATTGCTAGAATTAGGCAATTGCAATTAAATGGTTTTGTACTATTGTCTACAATAACTTATTAATAACAGTAACATTTATAGAGTGTGTTTCAGCAGGAATACTATTTTAATATATTGTAGTACCGATACTATATTCTGAGTGAAAAAATTGACATAAACATGTCAATGCGGAAATATAACTATTTAATCCGGTGCGTAAAAGACTATTATAAGGGTATTAAGGAACGACAAATGCATTATTGTATTTATTGATTAACAAAACACCAAAAATTACAGTTTATACTAGATGTTCGAAAATATCATCGCCAGTCTCAATGCATTTCACAAATCTAATGGTGTAGTTCAATGAGGTCATTTTGACGTTTTTGTCAATAATACGAGAGAATAAATCCTCTCTTCTTTTTACCTTTTCTTTGTATACTTAGCTTTTCATCCATCCCCACAAACTAAAATCAAAGGGACATAGGTCAAGAAACTTTAGTGACCAATGAATGAGACAACAGTAGCCGATCCATTCCTGACGAAAAGTGCAATTTATATATTGTATTATACTTCGCACGAAAACATGACGACCTTCCCTCATCCCCTTTACCAGTTAACTGCAGGCACGCGCAAGGGATAAACCCTTAGCCGAGTTGCCAATTCTTGAAGTCATTGTGATTTGCGAACGTTTTTCAAACTGTGTTCCGTGAAACCGCGATTTTCAGAAAGACTATATTATCTTTGTAAATATACCTTAATTTATAATTACTAAAACAAAATTGGTATAAAAATGAACAAACTTATTTTAAAAACACTTTATATTTATATTTTCACTAACATGTTTTGCCTAAATAAACAAAAAAATGCAGACTTCTATAATAAGTGTTAAATTCTCATGTTATTGAAGTTCCAGAATTTTATACTTAATTAAGAATGTTGCGCCGGTAAAATTTTCTGAAACTGTGATCATTGAATAGTTATAGAATTTATAGTACAAAAGAGTAAAGTTAGATTTTATCAGCTTCGCCTTGGGTGATAATTTACACGAACGCATAAACTCTGTTTACTCTAGTATGCTATACAATATTTTATCCATTACTGGTATGTAAATTTAATTTTAAATTGTAGGGTTTTTCTTTGTACTGTGTTGTTGGCGAAGAAGTTCATATACTCGTATATTCATTTTACTATTGCTAATATGTTGGTTGTCATATAGAATGATTTAAAAGCATTTAATTCACTGCTGTAAGTTAGAAAACTTTTAAGCACTGCTGTGAATAATGTCATTATTTAAGTTGCTAAGGACGGTGTTGCTGTTGGCGATATCTCTTTCGCGTGCTGTTCACATACTGTTCGGCGAAGTAAATCACGTATAAAATCGTCTATCTTACCGAATTCTGTTTTAGTTTGTTTATTTTCTCTTTAGTCGGTGAACCGTAATTCTTAATTTCTATGCCCATATATCCAACTCCGCCGGTTGCGTCCGATGTTAAGTGATTAAGAGTTATACTTATTAAACTGCCTGAACTTTCGATTACTTTATGGATAGAATTTCTAACGTTAGACACAATTTTAACACTTTGTTTTCTTAGCTATGCTCCTCTGCAAATAAGATATTCTGTTTTCTTCGACGGTGTTATTTGTTGTTCTTGTCGTGATGGTCCTGGATCTTCAGGTGTATGAGGAGGCCTGGCTGCGGATCATCTGCTCCAACACTC
Organism: Periplaneta americana; assembly: GCF_040183065.1. Taxonomy (NCBI): domain Eukaryota; kingdom Metazoa; phylum Arthropoda; class Insecta; order Blattodea; family Blattidae; genus Periplaneta; species Periplaneta americana. The sequence continues at coordinate 140,216,730 of NC_091132.1, forward strand.
ATTAATCATGGCCGGAATAAATTGGATATATTGAAGCGCACAACGGTATAAAACAACACGTCGACAAAGACACTGAGAATGGGTGAAACCCAACAGGTAGAGGCAATGACGACTAGATTTGGCAATGCTGGGATCTATTGTATTTCTGCCACGCGACTAGGGGTTGAGTAGAGGATGGGGGTTTATGAGATATTACCAATTCCAAGAAGAGAGACCGTCATGTTTCCGAGCCAAGTATACCTGACGGCCAAAATGTGCAAAAGCTGTGTCGTGCTGAAATAACATTCGACTCCTTGTAGCCTCTACCAATAACCAGCTCTTCCATTACATCCAAAGCCATAAACGAGCACCAAATCAGGGTATTCATCATGTGTAAAATTGTGTGGTATTCTTAACCAAAATTTTTAGTTATAATTATTTTACAACGCTTTATCAACTGCTATGGTTATCTAGCGTTTCAATTAGATGAAGGTGATAATGCTAGCGAGATGAGTCAGGAATCCAACGCCGAAAGTTACCCAGCATTTGCTCTTAATGGGTCGAGGGAAAATCCCGGGAAAAACTTCAACCAGGTAACTTGCCTCAACCAATTTGAACCCGGGCCCGCTAGTTTCCCAGTCAGACGTCCTATCCGTTATTCCACATCGGTGGGCTCAAACCAAAATTCTAATACCAAATTGCGTCAGGTTGTAACTACTGCTTGGTCACATACTCCTCAAAGGCCTGAGTGCTGGTTACTTCTGGAAAACACATGATTTGGAAACATTTCTTTCCAAATGAGGAGACGTTCCGTGGCCCGCACGTACTCCCGATCCATCAGTATATATGACTATTTTCTTTGGGGTTACATTAAGTCATTCTCTTCAAAGAAATTGGGATCTGTGATTCCAAAACTTTCAACGCCACACCAAACTGTCACATGTGGACTATGAAGAGAGCGCATAGCCTATGACGCGGAACATTAAAATGTCGACGAAATAATCGTTGTGTAATGACAACAGAGTCACCATTTTTTTTTAAGTATTCACCATAAATCATAACGTTCAGCATTCCATTGCTCCATTTTTACAACAATGGCATACCTAGCGCATTCGCATAATAACTCAATTACTCGTCTGTTTGTTGTTGTTATCAGCTTATTGCACATATGTTAAAAATCATCAGGTTCTCATGGCCCACTTTGTATAATAATGTTATTAACTGACTGAACTGTCACCTTGTGTATTTTTATGGTCCTTTCAGTGTAAGAATCTGTTTCATAAAGCTGTTATTGGCTTCGAGGATTAGTTTCTGCATTATTTGTCCGTATTTCTGCTAAACATTATAAAGAATTCCCAAAATTAAATAATTAATGGCACAATAATAAGCTATTTGCTTAATTTTAACACGTGGTAAATCTAAATGAAGTTAATATGAACATGAAACATATATACATTTCAGCTGTCAACTATATTGCAAATTCAACACTTAGCCATCCGAACAATAACATTTAATATATAGTTAGTGCAATTTTCTGTACTATTTTGAAATAATTATTACCGGCCTGATAGTAAAGTCTCTCTTTAAAACAGGCGTTCCAAAAACACATGCATGCAAGGAAGAAGGTTTGCCTGGTTTTCTGGTTGTTCAAAAACAAACATCACAGTTTATACTCACAACAGAGATATGTTTGTTACCAGATAACTAGTGATGAGGAATATAAATATGCAAATACATTTTTGTATCAGAGCTGCAAATCTTAATGAAACTAAGTAATTATATGTTTCATGTTTACTTAAGATCACTGACAGTATAATCAAATAGATCACATCTTAGTAGATAAACGAAGACATACTAATACCGTAGACATTCGATCATTCAGAGGGGCAGATTGTGATTATGACCAATATTAGGTAATTGGAAAATTAAGAGAAAGATTATCAGTAGCCAAGCGAGTAGAGCAACAAGTTAATATTAGGAGATTCAATATTCCGAAATCAAAAGGCGACAAAACTAAGCAACATTTTCAGGTCGAAATTTCAAATAGGTTTGCTACTTTATGAAGTTCCGACGAAGTTCAGAAGGAGTTAAATATTAATAACGTGTGGAAAAATATCAGAGATAATATCAAAATTGCGCTGAGCAGAGCATAGGTTATTGTGAAAGTAAGAAAAAGAAACCGTGTTTGATGAAAATTGCTCCATGGTAGTAGAAAGAATGAAACAGGCAAAATTGAAATTCTTACAAGATTCAGTTGAGGCGAATAGAGGAAATTATTTCAATGAAAGACGGGAAGCAAATACACTTAGGAACAAAAAGTGAGATTACTTGAAGGAAAAACTGAATGAGGTAGAAACAAACAGTAAGAATAAAAACATTACACATTTATATAAGGGAATAAAGGAATTTAACAAAAGATATCAGGCAAGGGTAAACGCGATCAAGGATGACAATGGTGACTTACTTGCAGACACTCATTTCATCCTGAACTGATGAAGAAACTGTTTTGGGCAATTGTTAAGGACATGCACCAAACAGAAATGACCGGGACGAAATTCAAATACAAAAATTACACGACGCTGGACTGCACGCATTGTATCACCTAACATAATTAGGAACATTAAATCCAGACTTTTGAGATGGGCAGGGCATGTAGCATGTTTGGGAGAATCCAGAAATGCGTAGGTATAGTGTGTTAGATGGAGTCCTGAGGAAAAAAAAAAATTTGGGGAGACCGAGACGTAGATAGGAGGATAATATTAAAATGCATTTGAGGGAGGTGGGATATGAATTTAGGGACTGGATTAATCTTGCTCAGAATAGGGACCGATGGCGGGCTTATGTGAGGGCGACAATTGACCTCCGGGTTCTCTAAAAGCCATTTGTAAGTAAGTAAAACGTCGTAGATATGTGCATTTTTTTTTTTTTTTTTTTACTTTTTTGGATATTTCGACATTAAGAGCATTTTAATGCATATTTTTAATATTTTTGTAGCGAAAACTGTTTTCTATTTTCTTGGACTTTGGCAAAGCATGTGATAATTCTTTACTTTGGACGCTACTGCCTTTTATCGACAAAATTTAGAACATCTTGATCAGTGGCGGTGCGTCAATAAGAGCACAAGAGCACGTGAACACCTTGTTTCCATTAATGCACGACTAGTTTTATTATTTAATACCGTATTGGCGTAGTGGGAATGTATAATATCAGGATCGAGTATTTTAAACTTCCCTCATTTTGCATAAACTTCTTATGTAAACTTGGCAACATCCGTTCATGTACAAGCCGTGCTCTTTTCAAGAAGGTTACAGAAATTTCCCGCATGCGCGGGAGAAAATTGTCTTTCGCTGGCCGCTTATGACTCGTCAAGAGCACAAAGCATTAAGTGAACAGTGAATCTATCCTACAGATGTCAGGTGCATCGATGCCTATCGTTTACGTGCTACATCTCGAGCAGAAAATTTAATAAGTCTGTATTTTAGCCTGCAGGTGTCAGCATCTCACTGTCGGAACGTTTACTTTATGTGGATGTGTGTACAGTGTTGCTACGAGAGTGTAGTTTGTGAATTACTATACTTCAGTGTCTGCATATAGCATAGTTTGGCTTTCAAAGACATGCTGGCTGAATGTGATGGTGGTATGAATTTAAATATCTGTATGGTAGTGTATATTATTTAAGAATAATATTTACTGACATGTATTTTTAGTAATCAATCTATGCGAATGGGATTACAGTACTATAGTATATAGGCTATAGTGTATCAGTGTGTTGTGAATCAAAATATATTACTGAACACACGCTTTTGTAAATTGTTTTATGTATTAATTTTTAACAAACGTAAAGAATGAACTCTGTTCAAGTAATTTTGAAGAGTAAAGAACTCGGTAAACTGCCTTTCCAGGAAAAATTGGAAATAAAAAGACTAGGTTTAATTTTAATTATTATTATTATTATTATTATTATTATTATTATTATTATTATTATTATATGTTGTTTTGAATTTATATACGTTTTTTTTCGACAGTGAAACATTGGAATCATGACATTTCATATTAGGCTAAAAACGTACGATTTCAAATTCTCTTCGATTTTGGAACACAAAATTGTGAACACACATAATATTTTATCACGAGCCGCCACTGATCTTGATTTGACTTGGGGAGCTCTGAATAAATTTTGTTGAGAAAACGTGTCGTCAGCTAAAGTAAAGAACGATTATCTGAAGAGATGAGGGAAATTAGTAAAGTATTTCAAGGATATACTAGTGATGTGGACGTTAATCCTATCGTGTTAAGCTTGTGAGGTAGAAAGAAGTTTTTTTTTTTTTTATGTATACGAGTTTATTTTTACGGACAGGACAAACAAGTTGAATCCTGAAAACATGAAACAGATTATTCTGTCGCAAAGTTCCATACAGTCATGAAAGAAAATGAGTTGTCTGTATCAAATTGGTTTTAATTAAATTAGCAATAGCCAATAAAATAATAATTAAAAAATTAAAGTGACTTTTTATGCCCAATAATTTCAATATTTCCTATTATATGACTAGTGTTTTATTTCTTGTGGGATTCTATACTACGGTAAGTTTGCCGGCTCTTCAGCTTTCAGTGCATACATACGCGTATACTGACATTTTAGGCTTATACAGGGACATCATTTTATTTTTACTTCAATTTTTATTGTACCTTAGTCCTCCACACAGATCCAAGACCGCATATACAGTCATAGTAGCCTTACGGTCATAGTAAACAGTACGTTCCAAAAATATGTTCGCGTTTTCCAGTGACGAAAGATCTTTCAATATTGAATCATTTTCGCACAGGTACTGTGCATACGTCCATCCATTTGCATACGTCGCATCCCGGTTTCCCCCACCTGCTTCTATTCGCCTCTCTGTAAAGGCTAGTGGCTGGGCTGTCTTAGCTCTTTTCTGAGAACATTAATTTCTGCCTAGATCATATATACCCAGATTGCTCGGCGTTATAGGCTTTTATGGTAACAACTTTTGTCGGGTTTACTATGCTGCCATCTAGTTGTTACATAACGAGTCACGTCATAACTCACATTTGAATTGCATTAGCGACTGTACTGCCATCTCGTGTTCGTTTACGGCGGATGGGTGGCGATCCTGGCGGTTGTTCTCTTCAAATTGCAACCGATTTTGAAATAGGAATAAGGAATCTATATGTGATCTGGAATTTCTGTTAGGAATTGGACGTCTACGTAATATTATACTCATACAATTGTTTAAAATAACTTGACTAAAAGGGCCTCGTTAAGTAATTAACTGTCACGTGATTTCCTCCCTTTCTACGACCCTGCGACATAACCACTTGGACGGACAGTAGATAGCCTAGCATGTGTGAGTAATTTTATCTTTTCGGATCGAGCAGAAGTGATTATTGAGTTTACAGTACGTAAGGTACTCTTTTATAGAGTACGTACAGAATTATTTCAACATGAGTTACTGATACGAAGTACGAACCTGGTAATTGGAATTACGTACAATAGTCTATAGTGCGATAATATGCACATTAGAACTGAAGCCTGTATCGAAATGAACGGCCACAATTTTCAAAAATGTGTTTAAATATCCATATTATGATTATTTTTCAATTTAACTTCATTCTCTATAGCGTACGCTAATGTGCTGTAGACAGTATAATATACACTGCATAATGAATACGTCCGCATGGACTGCTCAGTTCGTGAGTAAAAACATTCATTGTTAATACTGTACTGTATTTTGATTAAACAAAAACCTAATGAAAATTATCAAACTCAAAAGCGTGATATTTTCTAATTTACGTAAATGGATGAACTACTTTTCTTCCCTCTTGTACCTAGTAAAGGGATTTGTTTGTATATTACGCCAGCATCATCGAACTCCAGTTGTGGAAGGGGATAGCAAACGGTGTTTCCGGTTGTCAATCGTTGATCCAAAGATATAGCCAGGTTAATATTAGAAATGTTAGTAAAAATAAAATAATGTCCCTGTATTTGTATGCATAATTTCAAAGTTTTTGTGCATACAGTAGCCTATAATTCTCAATACTACAGGTAACAATAAAGGAACAGCTAGAATTGTATAAATACTCATAATTGGTATTTACATATCTTATCAGTCAGAAACATTCCGAAATAATGACAAAATATACTATAATATTGAAATAAAAGTCTCTTTGTTAATCCTTATTCTTCTCTCTCCTTTTTCTCCTACTTGTTTCGCGATCCACTTCTTTTTCACTCTACAATTTAGGAGGTGTTGGTTATTCCGGTCTCTTTTGAATATCCACTTAATCATAGATCTTCCATAATCTCTTGTATCTTTTGATTTATAGACGTAACGGGAAGAGGAAGTAAGAAAAGTGATTTCAGAATAGGAAACGAGTTCGCAAATACCTCGGTTGTGTGTGTGTTGTAAGTCCTGATGTTTGTTTTCAGACTGCCAGGAAGCCAGGCAAATTTTCTTGCTTGCATGGATGTATTTTTGGAATGCCTATTGGAAAACAAGGCAGCTCACATGAAACTAATTCGTGCAGAATTAAAGGAACATGTAAATACAAAGAAAGAAACTTCACAACGACAACGTATTTATTCAGTCATGAGAAAATAATAAATTTATAAAAGTCCGATAGAAAAAATATAAATTGTAATTGAGTAATAAATCTAACGAAAGGAGAGATTTCAGTAAACAAAACAAAAAAAAACTTAACATTAGGAACAGATTGTCCAATAATCTCTATTCTAACTTTTTGTTCTTATTCTATCATAAAAATATTTGTCTTAAATTTTTATTATCAACCCTGCATCAATAACATCAAGGATTTCCTCAATTGAAACACGCTTTTCTTCAGTTCGTCTAATTCAAAACCTTCCCGTTGTCGATTTTTTTCATAAGTAGCTTCGTTTACATCTGTATATTATAAATAAATAGGCTATCATTTGTTCAAACATATATCTCATAGAGCGTATCTCAATCGCTACTTTACTGGTATTTTGGTAATAACTCTGACAGAAACTAAGATGTCGCCAAGAAATTAAGCCATATATCAGGATATGATGCCTAGAACTCTGAAAATATGGGACGTCGTGTTCAGGCCTGTCTGCAGCACATATTATGATACCAATGTTGGGCAAAGTATTGTTATTGTTATGTTTTATTTAACGACGCTCGCAATTGCCGAGGTTATATCAGCGCCGCCGATGTGCCGGAATTTTGTTCCGCAGGAGTTCTTTTACATGCCAGTAAATCTACTGACATAAGCCTGTCACATTTAAGCACACATAAATACCATCGACCTGGCCCGAGATCGAACCCGCAACCTCGGGCATAGAAGGCCAGCGCTATACCAACTGCGCCAACTAGGTCGACATACTGTACTATAAATCACTCAAGAAAAAAAAGTAATGCCAACAAACATGGCAATACAAATATGTATTACTCCGCTGAAATATTGAATGTGATTCCCTCTACTATCACAGCGAGCGAATTATTTTAGCACGTGCATGCTGTATAGCAGTCATGTCAAAAGATGTTCATAGGCGCGAGCGCGCGCTTTAGATCTCAGGAGAGCCTGAGCGCTTTACAACGAAAAGGAAAGAGACAGACGAAAGAGGTTGTATAATATAGGCCTACCGCTTGGTCGAACTATATACAGGGATGAATAGCACTGATTCAATGGATAAACTGAAGAGAACTTATTAACACTGCATCCATGTTAATTTTTAGATTTGTCTGAGAAGTATAAGTGCATTATAAGAATGTAAATTTTAATTTTAATCCTCATTTTCACAAGTTTGCTCCTGTATTCAAAAGGAATATTTTGTAATTTTTTTTTTACAGAAAAAAGAAATTTTCAGATATGTTTATTTAGTAGCCTTATAGGTACTGAAACAACGTTTTCGTAAATGTAATATATAGTAAATAGGCCTACGTATTACTGAAGATAGTGTATTGAAAATTTTTATAATATTCGCATGGAAAATGTTTGTAAGGAAATGAATTAACAAAGAAACTACTGTTACATCATAAAAAGAAGATATATGCTCATGAGTTGGTAAAACGTCAGCTCTATAGCTTCAGCAGAATTCGACAAAATAATTTAATATTATGATAGGAAGCTGCGCACCAATATCGCCTTAAAAGTATAATGCGATAAGAGTTTTGTTATGTAATATTAGTTATAGTTAAAACACATACCTAGGTAACTTTGCTTTGTACTGTAATATTGTTTTGATTAGTTTATTGATTACTTTTATAAGGCTAAAGATACCAACAATATCAATTCCAACTTATCATGTCATACTCAGTCTCTTTCTTTGGGATATCACTTTCTTTATTAATGATGTGTTTCATTCACTTAGTACAGTATAGTTATACTCGTACTACTATAAAATGTATGTGAATATTCCTTCTTAACTCTTTATTATGTTTTTTTTTTTATTTTAGTAGATTATTTTACGATGCTTTATCAACATCTAAAGTTATTTAGCATCTGAATGAGATGAATGAGATGATAATGCCGTGAAATGAATCCGGGGTCCAGCACCGAAAGTTACCCAGCATTCGCTCATATTGGGTTGAGGGAAAACCCCGGAAAAAACTTTAACCAGGTAACTTGCCCCGACCAGGAATCGAACCCGGGCCACCTGGTTTCGCGGCCAGACGCGCTAACCGTTACTCCACAGGTGTGGACTTTATTATGTTATTAACGTTTAAAACACAACTGCAATATTAAGAAATTGGTGTTAGCAGCCAACTTTTGTTTTACAGACAATAAATAATATGAAACAGAAGGAAGCCATATAAAAATAACGACATGCTCGTAAAATTTCACCTTCCGTTTGAAGTTTGCACAACACTGTTTTCTTAATCCAACAGGCTGTTCATCCATATACATAATCCTTCCTCCTTCCATACCTAGCGCTTGATGCCCTAGCACGACATGAAAGTCAGAAAAATGCGCTTCCTTTGACATCACTCCTGTATAGTCTGGTTAATGACACGATAAGTTATCTTATGTTAAGAACCGAGACTTACCGCGCCGTATCGATAGATACATTATTACCAATATACAAAATCATATAGTTCCCGAAGCCGTATAGATTAATAGGTTACGATTAATTTACTTTTGTGTTAGGAAAAGCAATGTAGATGAAATTATTGGGATCATCAGTGTGGTTTTAGGCGTAATAGATCAATAAAATAAATGTATATAAATTTCAATCATAAGACACATCAGTTTGCAAATGTTTATTTGCTATATGAATATAGAATATATTAACGTTTTCGCCTTATTGGGCATCCTCAGATATAGTAAAATGTGTAATCTGAACCTTGATCAAATTAAGCAAATGACAAATGAGCAATATATTATACATGCTGTTGGATCTTCAACAACACACTTATACAAACATCAAGACATATACATATGTAAGTAATCGAAAACCGTTATTAATATTATAACAACTTTTAATATTTCCCACATCTTCATTTTGTTTCTTAATAATTACTTATAATTCTTATATTCCTTTGCTCGTTTTTTTAAACTGTTTAAATAGATTGAGATACTAGTAAAAACCACCATTTTTCTTGGTTTACAGAAAATCATCTTTATACATACAGTCCCTGATAAACTTTGAACACACATAGCAATCATCAACGATAATTATCTGTATGTTATTAATATCAGATAGAATATTTTAGATCCAAATGATCAATAACAACCACTATTTGCATCAATGTCAGATAACATTCAGATCATAAGCGAACGTATACGTAAGTAATCTTGAAATAATTTATTACATTCACTTCCAATAAATAACTTTATATCCTCTCCATTTTTGACTATTAATTAATGCTTACAATAAGTGTAATTATTACGAAGTACAACTCTGATTCTCCCCACCTTTGTTTTTCAGTACACGATTGAAAATTCTACACGTATCATCACAATCGACAATATAAGATCCATCAGTCACAGCACAACATCAACATTGTATATAGTACCTCAACACATTTCGTTCTTGGAATATTCTGAATTTTAATTCATTCTTTTTTAAGCTAATTTATTTTATTCATTTTATTCATAATTAATTTTAACATTACTGACAATTCGTATAATTCTAATTGATTAATTTGTATTCATACTGTAACATGAGTTATATGTATACACAATCCATTTCAATTTTACTTTGCATCATATTGAAATTAATTATCTTCCAAATTTATTTACAGTTTTATACATATAGCTCGTGAAGATCCAACACCATGTATAATATATTGCTCACTTCTCATTTGCTTAATTTGATCAAGGTTCAGATTACATATTTTATTATATCTGAGGATGCCCAATAAGGCGAAAACGTTAATATATTCCATATGCATATAGCAAATAAACATTTGTAAACTGATGTGCCTTATGATTGAAATTTATATACATTTATTTTATTATATTACTAGACATATCTGAAAATAAAAATGAATTGTAAATTAGTAATAGATCAACTATTGATCAGATATTTTGTATTCGACAGATAATGGAGAAAAAGTGGGAGTATAAGGGTACAGTGCATCAGTTATTCATAGATTTCAAAAAGGCATGTGCCTCGGTAAAGAGAGAAATTTTATATGATATTCTTATTGAATTTGGTATTCCCAAGAAACTAGTTCGATTAATTAAAATATGTCTCAGTGAAACGTACAGCAGAGTCCGTATAGGTCAATTTCTGTCAGATTCGTTTCCAATTCACTGTGGGCTAAAGCAAGGAGATGCACTATCACCTTTACTTTTTAACTTTGCTCTAGAGTATGCCATTAGGAAAGTCCAGGATAACAGAGAGGATTTGGAATTAAACGGGTTACATTAGCTTCTTGTCTATGCGGATGACGTGAATATGTTAAGAGAAAATCCACAAACGATTAGGGAAAACATGGGAATTTTATTTGAAGCAAGTAAAGCGATAGGTTTGGAAGTAAATTCCGAAAAGACAAAGTATATGATTATGTCTCGTGACGAGAATATTGTACGAAATGCAAATATAAATATTGGTAATTTATCTTTTGATGAGGTGGAAAAATTCAAATACCTGGGAGCAACAGTAACAAATATAAATGATACTTGAGAGGAAATTAAACACAGAATAAATATGGGTAATGCCTGTTATTATTCGGTTCAGAATCTTTTATCATCCAGTCTGCTGTCTTACTTACTTACAAATGGCTTTTAAGGAACCCGAAGGTTCATTGCCGCCCTCACATAAGCCCGCCATCGGTCCCTATCCTGTGCAAGATTAATCCAGTCTCTATCATCAAATCCCACCTCCCTCAAATCCATTTTAATATTATCCTCCCATCTACGTCTCGGCCTCCCTAAAGGTCTTTTTCCCTCCGGTCTCCCAACTAACATTCTATATGCATTTCTGGATTCGCCCATACGTGCTACATGCCCTGCCCATCTCAAACGTCTGGATTTTATGTTCCTAATTATGTCAGGTGAAGAATACAATGCGTGCAGTTCTGCGTTGTGTAACTTTCTCCATTCTCCTGTAACTTCATCCCGCTTAGCCCCAAATATTTTCCTAAGCACCTTATTCTCAAACACCCTTAACCTATTTTCCTCTCTCAGAGTGAGAGTCCAAGTTTCACAACCATACAGAAGATCCGGTAATATAACTGTTTTATAAATTCTAACTTTCAGATTTTTTGACAGCAGACTAGATGATAAAAGCTTCTCAACCGAATAATAACACGCATTTCCCATATTTATTCTGCGTTTAATTTCTTCCCGAGTGTCATTTATATTTGTTACTGTTGCTCCAAGATATTTGCATTTTTCCACCCCTTCGAAGGATAAATCTCCAATTTTTATATTTCCATTTCGTACAATATTCTGGTCACGAGACATAATCATATACTTTGTCTTTTCGGGATTTACTTCCAAACCGATCGCTTTACTTGCTTCAACTAGAATTTATGCGTTTTCCCTAATCGTTTGTGGATTTTCTCCTAACATATTCACGTCATCCGCATAGATAAGAAGCTGATGTAACCCGTTCAATTCCAAACCCTGCCTGTTATCCTGAACTTTCCTAATGGCATATTCTAAAGCGAAGTTAAAAAGTAAAGGTGATAGTGCATCTCCCTGCTTTAGCCCGCAGTGAATTGGAAAAGCATCAGATAGAAACTGACCTATACGGACTCTGCTGTATGTTTCACTGAGACACATTTTAATTAATCGAACTAGGTTCTTGGGAATACCAAATTCAATAAGAATATCATATAATACTTCCCTCTTAACCGAGTCATATGTATTTTTTAAATCTATGAATAACTGATGTACTGTACCCTTATACTCCCATTTTTTCTCCATTATCTGTCGAATACAAAAAATCTTATCAATAGTCGATCTATTACGCCGAAAACCGCACTGATGATCCCCAATAATTTCATCTAAGTACGGAGCTAATCTGCTCAAAAGAATATTGAACAAAATTTTGTACGACGTCAACAAAAGTGATATTCCTCGAAAGTTACCACAGTTGGTTTTGTCCCCCTTCTTAAAAATAGGTACAATTATGGACTCCTTCCATTGTTCTGGTACAATTTCCCTTTCCCAAATAGCAAGTACAAGTTTATAAATTTCGCTATATAATGCACTTCCACCCTCTTGTATTAATTCTGCTGGAATTTAGTCGATACCTGGAGACTTGTACTTTTTCAGATTTTCTATCGCAATTTCGACTTCTGAAAGCGTGGGTTCGGGCATAAATGACTCAGCAGTTTGTATTTCAATTTCGTCCCGATCATTTCTATCTGGCCTATGTACATTTAGTACGAGTAGTTGCGCAAAATAGTTTTTCCATCTATTTAGGACTGATGGAGAGTCTGCAAGCAGGTCACCACTCTCATCCTTGATCACGTTTACCCTTGGCTGATATCCGATCTTAAATTATTTTATACCCTTATATAAATCTCGAATGTTTTTATTCTTACTATTTGTTTCTACCTCATTCAGTTTTTCCTTCAAGTATCCAGTCTGCTGTCTAGAAATCTGAAAGTTAAAATTTATAAAACAGTTATATTACCGGTTGTTCTTTATGGTTGTGAAACTTGGACTCTCACTTTGAGAGAGGAACATAGGTTAAAGGTATTAGGTGCTTAGGAAAATATTTGGAGCTAAGAGGGATGAAGTTACAGGAGAATGGAGAAAGTTACACAACACAGAACTGCACGCATTGTATTCTTCACCTGACATAATTAGGAACATTAAATCCGGACGTTTGAGATGGGCAGGGCATGTAGCACGTATGGGCGAATGCAGAAATGCTTATAGAGTGTTAGTTGGGAGACCGGAGGGAAAAAGACCTTTAGGGAGGCCGAGACGTAGATGGGAAGATAATATTAAAATGGATTTGAGTGAGGTGGGATATGATGATAGAACTGGATTAATCTTGCACAGGATAGGGACCGATGGCGGGCTTATGTGAGGGCGGCAATGAACCTCCGGGTTCCTTAAAAGCCAATAAGTAAGTAAGTTAGAAAAAGCAGTTTCGGATGTACAAGTTCATAATTTATAAAAATAGTGAAAGGCAGTCTCTATTTCGAACTAACAGCCAGCCATAGTTGGAAAGAGTGCGCATTTTACTAGATTTGTTTGGCTCTTCATGCCATGGATGGAAGATCTGTACCTTTATGATCTGTCCCATAATGGTTCATTGTACGTTTTGTTTTACACGTAAGTCCTATGTATGTTATATAAATATTCAATTGTTTGTGAACATGCATACTGAACTAAACAGAGTATTAGTACATATATATCTTGATTACGTAACTTTTAACACTACCTATATCACTTAGGAATACAATGTATGATAATTACTTTCACGTGTTAATATTGAAATAAATTTATAAATACCTAGTTGACTATCGGTTCTAGTTTCGGCGTGGGAGCCATCTCTTGATGGTAGTTCTGAAGATTGTTCCCAAGCCGAAACTAGTCAACTAGGTATTTAGCCTATAAACTTAGTTCAATATTAGCAAGTGAAAGTAATCACCATATTATATTGTATTCCTAAGCGTATTAGTCTACAAAGCAAGGCACAAATTTATTGAAAGCGACCAGTACTGTTCAAAGGAAATGAAAGGAAATTACCAGTGATAATTGATTTGAATTCTTTACTTTACTTCCTTAACAACCAATAGAATAACTAGGGCTACATTTTATGTACTACATCATCATTAGCCAATTGCAACATTAATATAAATGGGTGATATCTCATGTTTCGCCTTTTTGTTTATATCAGGTTTATAGTAAACACTATAATATAATATCATACAGGGACATCATTTTATTTTTACTAACATTTCAAATATTAACCTGGCTATACCTTTGGATTAACGGTTGAGAAGCGGAAACACCGTCTGCTAGCCCCTTCCACGACTGGATTTCGATGATACTGGTGTAAAATACAAACAAATCACTTTACTAGGTACAGGAGAGAAGAAGAGTAGTTCATTCAGTTACGTAAACTAGAAATATCGCGATTTTGGGTTCGATAATTTTTATTAGGTTTTTGTTTAATCAAAATACAGTACTGTATTAACAATAAGTGTTTTTACTCACGAATTGAGATATCTATTTCGACGTATTCATTACGCAGTTATATTATACTGTCTACACTACATTAGCGTACACTATAGGGAATGAAGTTAAATTGAATAATAATCATAATATTGATATTTAAACACAAAATGATGGCAGTTCATTTCGATACAGGCTTCAGTTCTTTTGTGCATATTATCGCACTATAGACTATTGTACCTAATTCCAATTACCAATTATCATGTTGAAATAATTCTGTACCTAATCTATAAAAGAATACCTTACGTATTGTAAATTCAATCTTCACTTCTGCCCGACCCGAAAAAATAAAATTACTCAGACAAGCTACCTACTGTCCGTTCAAGTGGTTTTGTCGCAGGGACGTAGAAAGGGAGGAAATTACGTGACAGTTAATTACTTAACGAGGCCCTTTTATTTAAGTTATTTTAAACATTTGTATAATATTATGTAGACGTCCAATTCCTAACAGAAATTAATGTTTTCAGAAAAGAGCTAAGACAGCCCAGCCACTAGCCTTGCAGAGGGGCGAGCAGAAGTGGGTGGGGGAAACCGGGATGCGACGTAGGCAAACGGACGACAGTACCTGTGCGAAAATATGATTCAATATTGAAAGCTCTTTCGTCACTGGAAAACTCCAACATATTTCTGGAACGTAACTTACTATACTCACTATGACCGTGAGGCGACTTTGACTGCATACGCGGTCTTGGTTCTGTGTGGAGGACGGTTAGAAATTTACTAGTAGAGGGGGTGGGAGTGAAGTACATTAAAAAAACTCAGGTACAATAAAAATTGAAGTAAAAAGTAAATGATGTCCCTGTATATATTAAGCCACTGCAGTAAAGAGCCTGATGGAAAATCTGTACTCCTATAACATAATATGATACGAAGACAAGCTCATTTCTGTTCGTTAGGTAGAAGTAAGCTTATACAAATTTTAAAACAAAAGTTAAGTTTTTCCGGTAAATTAGGGTGAGGTAGTAAAGGTAGTAACTATAATTTCTCTCTGATAATTTAACGTTGACCGGTGTCAAATGTAAACGAAAAACCCGTTACTTTTTCAGGTACCAATGGGAATGACTATTGTAGACGAAATATTTCGTATAGCTAATGATCAGAGCGCCTCGAAGATCAGAGATCGAGGCAAATGGCTCACGCCTCGTTCTGGGAATGACCCTGCTAATACGTGAAGCACTCGACATTGTTCAACACTACAATTTTCCTGTCTAATACACGCGAGTAAGGTTACAGTTAAATGGCAGCCCACACGTCCAGTCGTTGCATGTGCAGATGACATCAGCTTCAGGATACGACATAAGAACGGACTGGAACTGTCCTTTAGAAGTGCGTGGAAGCTGTTGCAGACAGCGCCGTGACAAGTGACAGACAGGTCATTCACCGGGGACGGCGGCGTTATATGTTTAATAATAATAATAATAATAATAATAATAATAATAATAATAATAATAATAATAATAATAATAATAATAATATGCATTTCCTTCCATCTATAACTTAAAGAAACTTCACACATATATTTTTATAATAAATTATTACAATAAATGGAGAGATGATGATGATGATTATTATTATTATTACTATTATTATTATTATTATTTATTTATTTATTTCATCAATCTTTGTTCACGTCATGGCGGATTAGGCGTGTTCCAGTTCTTAATCCGCCATCACTCTCTATACAAACATTAGAAGTACTAATACATATTGAACCTTTAAGTATCCTCTGTGCACAATAATAATAATAAAATAATAATAATAATAAAATAATAATAATAATAAAATAATAATAATAATAATAATAATAATAATAAATATAGTTCTTGTATTTAAAACCCTTACTTTAGCTTTTTCACTTCTGAAGACGTGAATATGTTAGGAGAAAATCCACAAACGATTAGGGAAAACACGGGAATTTTACTGGAAGCAAGTAAAGAGATAGGTTTGGAAGTAAATCCCCAAAAGACAAAGTATATGATTATGTCTCGTGACGAGAATATTGTACGAAATGGAAATATACAAATTGCAAATTTATCTTTTGAAGAGGTGGAGAAGTTCAAATATCTGGGAGCAACAGTAACAAATATAAATGATACTCGGGAGGAAATTAAACACAGAATAAATATGGGAAATGCCTGTTATTATTCGGTTGAGAAACTTTTATCATCCAGTCTGCTGTCGAAAAATCTGAAAGTTAGAATTTATAAGACAGTTATATTACCGAATAATTTCAAGGGAAAAATTGTTCCGGGGCCGGGACCTCTGGTTGGTACGTTCAACTAGAGGTCCCGGGATCGATACCCGGCCCCGGAACAATTTTTCCCTTGAAATTATTCAAATCAGCTTTACAGGGAGCATTACCTGAAAGACTAGATTTGCAGTTATATTACCGGTTGTTCTGTATGGTTGTGAAACTTGGACTCTCACTTTGAGAGGGGAACATAGTTTGAGGGTGTTTGAGAATAAGGTGCTTAGGAAAATATTTGGGGCTAAGACGGATGAAGTTACAGGAGAATGGAGAAAGTTAGACAACATAGAACTGCATGCATTGTATTCTTCACCTGACGTAATTAGGAACATAAAATCCAGACGTTTGAGATGGGCAGGGCATGTAGCACGTATGGGTGAATCCAGAAATGCGTATAGAGTGTTAGCTGGGAGGCCGGAGGGGAAAATACCTTTAGGGAGGCCGAGACGTAGATGGGAGGATAATATTAAAATGGATTTGAGGGAGGTGGGATATGATGGTAGAGACTGGATTGATCTTGCTCAGGATAGGGACCGATGGCGGGCTTATGTGAGGGCGGCAATGAACCTCCGGGTTCCTTAAAAGCCAGTAAGTACGTATACTCAATCTCCTAAAAATTATTCTGTTAACTTCATTGCCTACTTTTCGTAGTTTCCTATCGTGTCCGACTACTCAACATTTATAATTCCATATCCGTTAGAGCTTTGACTTTCGCTTCCCATCTAATTTTAACTCTAAAAAGAAATTTTCCTAATTAATGCAGATGGCTGGAGTTTAGGGGACCATTCATTTTTTATAAGCTACTATAGCGTTTATTTGTAGAAATTTTTTATCCACCGTTTCTCAAATCATTCGTTGCCTGACACTTTAACGCAATATGCATTGCGTCTTCCGCTAGTCCACACGAAGGACATTTATCCTTCTCTACGTTCCCTCTCTTATTCTTGAGCCTGCAGATACCTAATCTCCACCATGCCATTCCTATTCTCTCTTTCCTTGAATTTAGTCTAATATATTCTTCCTGTCCCTAAAACTGTTTAACCTCCCTATAGTATTTTAGTGATCCTAGGTCTTTAATATTACTAAAATATCTTGTCTCGAAATTTCGTTTGACCTCTCTTTTACTATTCTTCCAATAGTATTCGTGTTTATAGACCCTAGTTTTCTCCATAGCCAATTTAGACCTAATCTGTTTATTTCTCGTTCCAGCTCTTTCAGCCAATTCGATTTCCAATTAGCGGCTTCCATACAAAAGATACATGTTTTTATTATTATTATTATTATTATTATTATTATTATTATTATTATTATTATTATTATTATTATTATGCGTGAAATTATCACAAAATAACAATTATTTACGATAGAAGTGTTAAAATGGTATTTTATTTTGTGAGCAGGAATTTTTGCGAAACAAGGACACGAATCGAGTGTAGTAAAGCTGCGAACAGAATAAAAGCATTTTTAAGATGTGTTTCGTCCACTAGTTTTATACACCAGTTCAGTATTTACAAAATAAATATATAAATAAGATAATTTACAGGGGTATAAGTGTGTTAAATACAGTATATAAAATATATGTCAAAATAATTAATAATAGATTAAAAACTAAATCAGAAGTGCTGCTTAAAAAAGAACAATCTGGTTTCAGGAAAGGACGCTCTTGCAGTGATAATGTTTTTAGTATTAAGAGGATTTTAGAGAAAAGACGTGAAGTCAATCTGGAAACACATACTGCATTCATTGACTTCGAAAAAGCCTTCGATTCTGTAGATAGGAATAAATTGTGCGAAATAATTTATAAAAATGGCTATCCTAAACATCTTGTTGAAACTGTTAAATGTCTATATAGAAATACAAGAATAATAATAAATGCAGGCACAAACCCATTATATCCCGAAAATATAAAAAATCAGAATTCATAAAAATAAACCAGGGAGTAAGACAGGGTTGCAGGGTATTTTGTATTTATATTGATGATATTATAATTAACAAATGGAAGATTGAAGTAACTCCAGGCATACCTATTATTAGAAACTAATATCTCAATGTATTGCTATACGCAGATGATATAGCAATAATACAAAACAGTGAAGAGAATTTACAACATTCCGTATATAAGCTGAATCAAATTGGAAAAGAATATAATATTAAAATATCCATAAGAAATACAAAAGTTATGGGCCATCGAGGTAAACACCCTGCGTGCTAAAAATAATAATAGAAAACAAAATATTGGAACAAGTATCTTATTTTGATTACCTGGGATTCAATGTAAGTTATGACAGAGATATTGAGAATAAATTGAATAAATTTCAATTAATATGTGGGACAATAAACAGAACTCTGCAAAATAAAACTCGAAAAGATACAAAGTTGAAGTTTTATAAAATTATGGCTGTACAAGTATTAATGTTTAGAAGTGAGTCTCGGATATTACAAGAAAGAGATAGAAGCAAGGTTCAGTCAGCTGAAATGAGATTTTTACGTAGGATAAAAGGCTGTACGAAGATGGATCGGATATAAAATGAAGCTATACGAGAAGAATTAAGTATATACAGCATAATTGAAAAAAATAGATGAGTATAAGGATAATTGGAGAGACCATTTGAGTCGTATGAATAATAAAAGAATCCCAGTCCTTGTAAATAATTACCAGCCTCAAGGAAGAAGAGATATAGGGCACCCGAGGAAAAGATGTCCTAACACTGTGAAGGCGGAACACGCAAGATGTCTAACCCCTGCAAGGTTGATGATGATGATGAGATAATTTAATAATTTATTACCATATATTACTTAAAATTGCTGACTGTATAGCCTAATACTTAGCGGAAAATTTATGAAATGCTTTTAAAGTATTCATTAAAATTACAATTGTGGTATTGAATACCATTTGATGGTAAATTTATGAAACATTATGGTTGAAGTTTTAATTAATAAGTCTGAAAGTGAACCGGAAGAAATAAAAGTAGCTGGAGGGTGAGTAACGTTGGAATTATTACAAGCAAAATCATATATATATATATGGTGGCCCTTAGCTATAGGTAATTTTCCGAAAGTTAAAATTGTGCTGCTCCCACCCCCTTATCTTGTTCCAATCGACAAAAAAATGATCTGTGCAAATTTACAGCTCAATCGGACAACTGCTTGGCGACCCTCAAATGCTTTGAAGTTGGAACATAGTATACGCAACGATTAATTCCATACAAAAGTGGTATACTCTTCCCTATCTCGATCATTTTTTTTTTATTCTTAGAGAAATTTATGTGGACATTCTGGCGACCCCAGCAATTGTTTAAAAATATTCTGAACGAAATTTCCCAAAAGTTAATTCGAAAATTTCCTGAAAATAAAATAAAAAATTTAAGAAATGTAATGTTTTTTTTTTTTTTTAGTAACGCACACAACTTCTATAAGAGAAACACACTTTTATTTACAACAATAATTTCTATAGAATCAAAACACTATGTAAATGAACGAACATTGACCATTATTTTTTCCTAAGGGTGGATTTAGTAGCAGTTGGATATTTTTACAGTCTCTGGTAACAATCTGTAAAACAAATTGTTTCTCAGTTTCATATTTTGTGAGAATAGTATTGTAATCCTGAATGAGTTTAACTTCTCTTTCTGCTTCGTCCTTCACAACAACTATCTTCTAAAGTTTTTCAATTCCACTTTTGTAAACAGGACCAGCCTTCCAAATTGAAGGGTCTTTGTTGAGGAAATCTGTGCTGATAGAAAATCTCGTGAAGAAAATTTTAATATCAGGAGTTACAAAAGACGAAAACTCAATATTTGTAAAGAAAGAAAAATCATTCTGTTGCAGAATGCAACTCTTCAGTTGATTTTCTTCTTCTCTTTCTTCTTCACCTTCGTCGCTTCCAGTATAACTTGAGCCATATATGTTTTAACCGCTGTTGGAACATAGTCATCAAATAAGGATAGAACCACAGTTTCGGGAACTAAGTACCAGAGATGTCTGGAAAATTTATTTGCAGCAGCCTGATTTCTGGATCAATATCCTGATAATTTATCAGTTCACGCATGAATAGGAAATCATAAAGTACTTTAATTGCTTCTTATGACAGAAACCAGCCTCGAACATTAGCCTACACTAGAGCAAGAAAAATACACATTCTTCTTAAAGAGTTCTTCTCCTTATGAGGTAACTGAAATTGATCTTAAAACAAGTATATCTTGAATGCAAAAATTGCTCTTGCCATTCACCTAGCATGACTTCCAGCTCCTAGTATATGAAACGATATCCCGTTCTTTGGAATGCTGCCAAGAAAAATCATAGTTAAAAATTCTTATCATTTTCATTTTTCATCTCTCCCAAAGCTCTGAACGAACTATGTCAAAGAGATCGTCCATAATTTCCACAAAAATATCTCCTTTTTCTTTTCCCTTGCCTGTAGTTCTACTCAAATATTTCTATAAACCATTCCAATCATCATAGAGTTTGAATGACTTCTGAACACAGTGGTCACTTTTTCTAGTATGGATTCGTGCTTTTTGCCAAAAAATTAAATCTTCTTGAATCACTAATGCTACACTTTCCTTTGTTGTAAGATTTACAACTTGTACATTGTAGAAGAAAACGCTTAAAACTTGCCGGTTTGAAGGTAGTTTGGATCCGATGATTTGATTGGAGATGTAGCCATCAAGAGAGACATAAAAGTATTGTCTTAACTTATGTGACGAACTACGTGAAGAGATTAATTCCATTTTAAAGCTCTAGGAAAAAATTCTTGAAAGTCACTTTACACGAGCAGTCAGCAGGTCAGTACAGACAGTTCTGAATCAATAAGTGAAAAATTATTCATCAACAAGATCATGTTTAGTTATAAAATAAGTGAATAAAACACATACAATAATAATAATAATAATAATAATAATAATAATAATAATAATAATAATAATAATAATAATAATAATAATAATAATAATATAGGTTTATCGCCTTGCAGTTGTCCGATTGAGCTGAAAATTTGCACAGATCGTTTTTTTGTTCATTGGAACAAGATAGAAGGATGGGAGCTAAAATTTTAGAAAGTTGAAAAATAAGGGCCACCCTAATTATATATATATATATATATATCCATATATATATATATATCCACATATATTACAATCTTACAATAGGTTTATGGAATGGTGTAAGATAAAGAATGTTCAAATCAGTAAGTAGATAATTACATTAGCACAATTATAAAAATTAGCAAATAGAATAAGCTAAACAGTCGGCCTCGGTAGCGTAGTTGATATAGCGCTGGCCTTCCATGCTCGAGGTTGCGAGTTCGATCCCGGCCGAGGTCGAGGGCATTTAAGTTAGTAGATTTACTGGCAGGTAAACGAACTCCTGCGGGACAAAATTCCGGCACACCGGCGACTGATATAACCTCTGCAGTTGCGAGCGTCGTTAAATAAACCATGTTTTAAAAATTTGTAAGCTAAACAATTGCTTAATAAGGGGAGAAGTTTTCAGAAAAACTTGTGATATGAATAAAATTTTCAGAAAAATTTTCATCATTAGTTAGTCACCAGTAAAATATCTCTTGTTACCAGTCGTCGAATGTCCATTATGCAATAAGTTTTACAACTACATCTTCAACGGTATGCTTTCACAGTACCTGCCATTAAAGTGACTAATATTTAATATTCCTCCTATATAGGTTACACCACTATTTTTACATAATTTTAGATGCAATAGCTATTTGTATAGGCCTAAACCTTTGCAGTTTATATTGAGATTCCCAAAAGATCTATTCTAGATACTCATTGTGAAATTCTTACCTATGCCATTTCTCTTTCTCATGCAACATTTTACTATGATTGAAGAAAGAATCTTTGCAACAAGTTTTAATAACGCTCTTAATCCATCTCGGGTGGTACTGTCTAGCTTTAAATTATTATTTTTAGCGTAACAGATTACTGATTTTGAGAATATGTATGCAAATTTGTTAATAGAAAAAAATTTTACGCAAAATTAATAGTTATTTATGTATTAAGGGAGGTAAGTGTAGTTCTTACTAGTCGAATTACTTCCGCGGCAGTTGTGTAGTACGGGACTAGCAAATTCTAGGCCTACTTAACTCACGAATTGCATATTAAGTTTTTACTCTCCCACATTTTATGCAATAATAATAATAATAATAATAATAATAATAATAATAATAATAATAATAATACTTACCTACTGGCTTTTAAGGAACCAGGAGATTCATTGCCGCCCTCACATAAGCCCGCCATTGGTCCCTATCCTGAGCAAGATTAATCCACTCTCTACCATCATATCCCACCTCCCTCAAATCCATTTTAATATTATCTTCTCATCTACGTCTCGGCCTCCCCAAAGGTCTTTTCCCCTCCAGTGTCCCAACTAACACACTGTATGCATTTCTGGATTCGCCCATACGTGCTACATGCCCTGCCCATCTCAAATTTCTGGATTTAATGTTCCTAATTATATTAGTTGAAGAATACAATGCGTGCAGCTCTGCGTTGTGTAACTTTCTCCATTCTCCTGTAACCACATCCCTCTTAGCCCCAAATATTTTCCTAAGAACCTTATTCTCAAACACCCTTAATCTGTATTCCTCTCTCAAAGTCAGAGTCCAAGTTTCACAACCATACAGAACAACCGGTAATGTAACTGTTTTATAAATCTTTTTACTTTCATCTTCTTAATAATAATAATAATAATAATAATAATAATAATAATAATAATAATAATAATAATAATAATAATAATAATTTAATTCTGACGTGGGCAGATCCCTGACCATTCTCTTTATTTATTCAAGGAACAGTATTACGTGAGAACACTTAAGGATTTGATTCCCAACTTATATTTACATATTTCTGAACAGCTTACAGCTTGTTCATGTCATCGACATGACAAGGTAGAATGTTTACACGTTTTGTAAACAGGAAGAAGTGTAAGAGGAGAGTGTTGAGTTAAATTTCGAAGTCTTACCCGGCATACTAATAGGCCTACACACAAGGATTGCAGAAAATAAAGTATAACATATGACGAAAGCTGATGATGGAGTGATAAAGTCTTTTAACTTCAAGAATAAGAAGTCGACGATTAACATTTAGTTTGACTTCTTCTGCATCTATCTGGCTTCAGATCCCGGAGAGTGCAAACAGAATTTCTGATGAGAAAAGGCGGTTGGATCAGTTTTCTCCAATTACTTTCGCTTGTTTTGGGATCATTATTATTTTGTTAATAATTAGCCGTGATATTTACTGATGCAGTAGTCACAACAAACTATAGTCTTCCCCTGGAAGCCATGTCTATAGATTCTTACAGATACCATTTTACACAAGTAACCACGGAAATACTTTAAGATGGCCCTGATGCCTGAGTATTCGGTTACGGCACTGTAAAAGCTGAAAATTCGTCGAAGCTATAACACTGGTGATTGATGAACATAAGACAGCACAGAAATATTGACTGATCAAGTGAGTTATTGCTCCCTGAATGATCTGCAAGGCACTTTCTCACAATAACATCATCCACACGATCTAAACCCAGCTTTATGAAGTCTGGTCCCTCAGCGTTTTCTCGGCCCGCCAATATAAGTTAATTCGTCACCTCTTCGTGTGAAATTATGAAGTGACACCGTAACCCTTCTCAACAACCCTTCTCGTCTTTTACAAACATCTCAACAAACAAACAGGGTGCACACATTCACATACATTGACATACGCCCGCGCAAAAACATTTTCAACGGTAACTTCTAAATGACGAATCAAAAGACATAGGTTGTTTAACAAAAAGGGTTCCTTATTGTTAGATCTATCACCCCTCAGAGTTTGTCCCAGAGGTTTTGAATCACCCTGTACAATATGTCTCCTTTCACTCTATATATATGCAAATATATGCTGTGTATATATATATATATATATATATATATATATATATTACTTACAACTTATTTTATGATCCGATGAATTGTCACGTACCAATGGTTGAAATAATTATTCCATTCCTGTTTCGTACACTTACGCCTATTAGTTGCGAGTCAAAAGCTCTGAAGGTTTTATTAGCATCGAAACGCCCGAAACTTTATACGATTGCATCTCTTCAATCTCTTTTTTTAGCAGTACGTGCATAATAGTTGCTTATTAAATGTATGTAGGACTATCGATTAATTTTATTGTCAGTATTATTAACATTTCTGAATGAAAATACGAAAATTATTGGACATAGCATTTAACTACAGCAGCATTGTAACATACTCTCTTGTTTCTAACATAAGTAAGCTTCATATCTAACCAGTCACTTAAGCTGAAAACAAAACTAAATAGGAAAAAGGAAAGATAGTGAGAAGAACGAGTGAAAATATAGAATTACTCAAGAGAAGAAAATGAAAAGAAAGTGCGCGCAATATTAAGTTGTTGCAGAGCAGACCTGGGTACTAATATCTCTATCGAGTCACTGCAGACCACTACTTAACTCCCTACTCCATCATCCCCGGCAGAGACATTAATGTCTTAGTCCGATACGAACAGATAGGAAGGTAAGATTCCTCAGCGCCGAATTGTATACGGCAGACATAATAGCTTTTACGACCTTTCGGATCTCGGTGCTCGCCTAAAATCCATCACTGATGCACAGTGCCTTACTGTGCGTTTGTTTATACGGCGGTGTAAGCGAAAAGGACACTGAGTGGGGATTTCACTCTTCCCTTTGACTTTCTCTCTATGCTAGGGTTGTCAAATCTCCCGTATTTCTCGAAATCTCCCGTGTTTAGCCCTAAGTTTTAACAGTCTCCCGACTCCCGTATTTTTCTCGTCTTCGAGCATTTTTCTCCCTTATTTTTGCATAATACAAAAATGTATTTAGAACATTTAATTTTTACATAATCGAAGGTAATTTACCTATATTATGGATCCAGTTGTTCCAAAGATGCACTGAAATGTGCAATATCTGTAGGAGGTAATATCACAGTCGAGTATATACAGTCGCGAAGCTCAATACGTAGTAAATATGCAAACATTAGATAGTTGCTCACCACTAGGATCGCTAATATCGCCTCATTACAGGCAATGGAAAATAGTACCGTCACAGTCTATTGTTTCTAGCACCCTCAAAACTCAAGCTTCGTGACTGTATATAGTAGACTGTGGTAATATTCACAGTTTAAAATCAAACGATGTTAGAGTTATAAATTCAGAAAAAAAAAAAAAAAAACTAGCGAGTTGTGTTGTAAGCATATCAAGCAGCAAAGCTCATGCAGAGAATGTTTTATTTTATGAACAGTAAGTGAACAGACGTTTGAAACAGGAGCACGAAACATCTAATCAAATCAGAACTCCAAATTACTGTCGACTTCAACTACTGATGTAAGGAATGTTTACAATTTGTTTGAAATATTACACGAGGTAAAATGTCTCAAAATACTCGTAATTTAAGCCTAATTGAATTGAATAACTTGTCAGTTTTCTATGTGAGATACTGCAGATCGCTGAGTCTCCCGTATTTTATTCAGAAACAGTTGGTAATCCTACTCTATGCCCAGGCCCCTTATAAAGTATTCAAAAGATAATAATAATAATAATAATAATAATAATTTACTAATTATTATTATTTATTTATTTATTTAATCTGGCAGAGCTAAGGCCAGTAGGCCTTCTCTTCCGCCCAGCCAGACTCTAGTTCTAATTGAATACAATTGCTTACATAATTATTACATTAATATCTAGACCATAAGACAACATGAAAGTAAATAATGGAAGTTGGATAAGTAATGTTAGTGTGACAATAATAAATATTGGTGAAATAGTTATAATAATAATAATAATAATAATAATAATAATAATAATAATAATAATAACAATAATAATATAATTTAGATATGTATCTATGATACATATATATAACATTGAGAAACCTGAAACAGCTATTATTGTTAACAAGAATTGTTAGAAAAATATTTCGTTAGCCTATTCTTAAATAGGTTTGATGTCTGACAGTCCCTGACATTACTCGGTAGGGCATTCCAAAGTCGAGGAACAGCCACAGTGAAAGAAGATGAATATGAGGATGTTCGGTGGGAGGGAATGGATAATATTGAAGAGTGTTGTGATCGTGTGTCTAGGTTATGATGGGTGGATAAATTTTGAAAACGAGACGCAAGATAGACAGGAGTGGAGAAATGCAATATGTGAAAGAGAAGGGAAAGACAGTGGATTTTCCTACGATCTTCTAGACGGAGCCAGGACAACATTTCGGGGGATGGTGTTACGTGATCAGCCCGGCGAATATTGCAGACGAAACGGACGCAAATATTATGAACACATTGTAGTCTCTGCGCCGAAGTAACGCTTAGGTTAGTAAGCAGAATATCACAGTAATCGAAGTGGGGCATCACGAGTGTTTGCACTAACATTTTTTTCATGGAAAAGGGTAGAAAATTCTTCAATCGCCTAAACGAGTGGATTAATGAGAATACTTTTTTGCAGGTTTCTGCAACTTGAATGTTCCAATTTAAACTTTTATCCATATAAATACATAGATTCCTTACTGATTCACTGAACGGAATTTCGGTGCCGTATATTTTAATAGGGGACAAATTTGGTATGGTAATAGTGCTTAACAAACGTGAATGGCCCACAGTGATTGACTGTGATTTTGCTGGATTTAGTTTAAGTCGGAATTTCCGTTCCATGTCCATAGAGTCCAGATCGTCATTAATTTTAGTTATTCGTCATTAATTTTAGTTATTCGTCATTAATTTTAATTATGGGATATGGGAAATAGCTACGAGTTTTTGAGTCCGTTAGCCACTTCCGTACTGGAGAACACAGTTCCATTGAAGGAGCCTAGTAAATGTGGAAGGAGCAAACCGAAACGAGCACATAACCTACCATTACAAATGAGGAAGGGCATTCTATGGCTAAGCACCAGCGAAGAGCTTGCCTCAGGATAGTGAAGTCCCAAACACAGTCACAGAGTTTCAAACCCAATTGCTAAGTGAGTTATTCTTTCATTTTCAGTAAGAACATGAGTCTTATCAAACACATAATTCATCCCACTGAGAACAAGACGCCTTTGGCCATCAGAAGCAATGACATGCACTGGTACAATCGTAAGCTGTGGAGCACGAGGAGAGTCACGACATGCTTCGGAGTGCTTTGTAGTCTGAATGGATAGAAATTGAATTCTCAACGGGAGGGTTGTGAAGGCGAGGAACGAGGGTTGGCGTGAAAATTAGTGTCGAAGTTCACATCTCAACACGAAGACTGTTCACGCATTCCGCACCGGATCCGAAGAAAGCTTGTTAAGGCACGTCTCTGTGTTTAATCGAGCAGCTGCAGTAGCCTACTGTGGGCATCTCCAAGAACCTAACTTTATCTCAGTATTCTAGGAATAAGATTATGATTTAAGAGTGACACACTGTTCTGCAATAATGAGTGACATATATATACGTATTCTGCGGTTTCTTTCGCATTTGTATTGTATCTTGGAAAATACAAACTAAAGCAGTTTCATAACTTTTGAAGTATACAGAATAATGAAAATTGTGTAAAAGAAAAGTGAGCTTATACAGATCTTATGTATGTATGTATTTATTCACACTGAAAAGGGTAAATACTCGGTGGCAGTGGTAACTAATTACACTCAATAATGACAATTAATAATAAACACAATTAATAAAAATACAATTAATAATAAATTAATAATAATGATAATAACAAGGAGCATCCTAAATCAAATGAAGCACGATCACTTAAAAATAACATTTAAAAGTAAATCTGATTTGTATCTTAACCCTAAGTTCGAACTAAAACCTTCGAGAATGATATGTTCATACATGCAAATGTACCTTTCAGCACTACACTCAACTCACTGCACTGGAACTACGATCCATTTCACTGATAATATCGTAATTTCAATATCACTTCAAAATACTTTGCACTACCACTATAAACTATAAAACTTCACTGACACAAACACATTTCATTGACACAAGACACTTCTTCACTGATACACTTCAAATAACAAAACATCAATTACACCCTTTAAATAGTGTTCATAATATACTACCGTCTATTAGTAAAGTCCTTAAGCCTATTATAAAATAAATTTTGGTTATTGGTAAAGCCTTTACTAAGCCTGCAGGTAAAGCATTCCAGTCTCTGATAGTACGATTGAGAAAAGAAAACTAAAAATTCCTTGATCCATTGGAGTACTCTGCAGGCAACCCCCGTTGATTGTAGTTTAATTGGTGGATGAAAACTATAACGGTGTTGGTTTTTTATAAGCACTCCCATTTCCTGTTAAAAATCCACTGGTATTCAACTAGTGATAATGGTGGTGGTAGCAGCAGTAGTAATAGTAGTAGTAGTAGTAGTAGTAGTAGTAGTAGTAGTAGTAGTAGTAGTAGGCATAATAATAATGTTAGTATTAATATTATTATTATTATCATTATTATTATTATTATTATTATTATTATTATTATTATTATTTATGCATTACGCGGACCCTCACCTCTTGCGTCTTCTTGAAAACATTGGTCTTTCCAACGGAGTTCTGGTCTTTCTACATTCCTTTTTCTCCTATTGTCCGAATATCTTCCAACCTGTTATGCGTTCTTTCAAGTCTGATCCATACTTTATTATTTTATTATTTCAAACTGAAGATGTTTAGTTATTTCATAATTTTTGTATTTCTTATCTGGTCATTTGTATGTATGTATTTATTCACACTGCAATGGGTATATACCCGGTGGCAGTGGTAACTAATTACACTCAATAATGACAATAATAAACTTATTAATTAAAAATACAATTAATAACAATACCAATAATTAATAATAACAACAATTTATAATAATAATAATAATAATAATAATAATAACAACAACAACAACAACAATAATAACAACAACAACAACAACAACAACAACAACAACAGGGAATATCCTAAATTAAATGAAACGATCACTTAAAATAACATTTGAAATAAATCTAATTTGTATCTTAAAACTAAGATCGAACTAAAACCCACGAGTATGATATGTTCATATCTGCACAGGTACCTTTCAACATTACACTCATTTAGCTGTCAACTCACTCACTGCACTGGAATTAAGACACATTTCACTGATTCTATCCTGATTTCACTAACACTTCAAAAACATTTCACTGTTCAAATACTTTGCACTGCCACTATAAACTATAAAGCTTCACTGACAGGAACACGTTTCACTTACACTACACACTTCACTGACACAACACACTTCACTGACACAACATAATTCTTCACTGATACAACACTTCAATAACAACATATCATTTACACCCTTTAAATATTGTGTATAATTACCGTCTATTAGTAAAGTCCTTAAACCTATTTTTAAGTACATTTTTGTTTGTTGGTAAAGCCTTTAGTAAGTCTGCAGGCAAAGCATTTCAGTCCCTGATAGTACGATTGAGAAAAGAAAACTTTCCAGTGTCCGTCCTCTGTCTTCTTTCCCTCAATTTATATGAGTGGTCGTTCCTTGAAGAGTAATTTGGCGGTTGCAACCTATTTTTTATTTCTCTCCAGGCAGGCTCACCTCTGTATGTTTTGAACAGTGCGCATAATCGAATTCGCGTTCTCCTGTCCGTGAGTGTGTCCCATTTTAATGGTGAATTTTTCCGACAACACTTGAGAGCCCGTTTTTGAATCTTTTCCAGCGTCTTAATATGTTCTAATCTGTAAGGATCCCAACATGCAGCACCATATTCCATTACTGGACGTACTAGTGATTTATATGCAATCTCTTTGGATTTATCAGAACCTTTTCTTAGTACCCTCATCACAAAATGTAACGCTCTCCATGCTTTTCCTGCTGTGTCTGTAACGTGTTCCCCCCAGCCGTGATCGCTGCTAAATGTTATTCCGAGGTATTTACATTTTTTAACTTCCGGAATTTACATTTGTTAACTTCTTGTGTAGCTTGCCAATCTTTTTAGGCATTTTATTTCTGCTGTTTCAATGCTTATTTTTACTCTTTTAAATAAGTCCAAAATTCGAACCTTAAGTAAACCTTGACATTTCCATAGCTTTATAAAATTGTAATTGCCTTTCTTTACTTTTTTCTTACCAAGTGTTCTTTAATAATTATGTCGCACATTCGGTTCAAGCTATTTAATTTTATGTCCCCATTTTCTGTGTTGAAGTTATAGTGTAAACTAGACAGTTAAAAGGGTTTATTTGTTCAATAATTTATTATTAACTAAACATTTTTATTACACATTCCTTTCCTTAGAGCCATTGTATTAGTCTTATTAGTTCCAGAACTATATGATTTATTTATGTAAGTCAAAGTAGTACTGCTCTTCGCATTTCGTCATCTACAGCTGGATGATCAAATTTAATGTTTACTGCTCATGCTTTCATCATAGTTTTTTTATAGTTGAATATATCCAAGAATCTTACCTTCCAATAAAGTTAAAAAGCAACACCAACTATAACAAAAATAATCAGTAAAATAGAAATAATAAATAAACTAAAAATGCTATAGTCATCTAGTCATTAGCAAATTAAATTATATTACAGATAAACAATAATAATAATAATAATAATAATAATAATAATAATAATAATAATAATGATAATAATGATAATAATAATAATAATAATGATAATGATAATAATAATCTTCTTCCTATCACGTATTAAGCCTGGTGGGCTGTTATGGTCTCACTCCATCATTTCAGCGGACGGTCCAAAGATCTTGTTCCTAAAGGACGGTAATTTAATGCTTGGCGTAGTATCCTGTTCTAGGCATCCTGAGTATATGATATTTCCGTTTCTGTCTATAATTTTGAATTTTCTATAAAATTGGGTCAGTATTTTAATTCTTTCAAAATATCCAATTTTTTCTTCTTGTCTAATCTAGTATAGCCAGCAGTTCTTTTTAAAAACTTCATTTCATTGACAATGATTCGGTGTTCATCACATTTACGTATGGTCCAAACTTCACTTCCATACATGAGAACCAATTATGAAAACCTGACTTTCAGGTAGAAGATCCCTGTGAAGTAGGCTTGAATAATTTCAAGGAAAATATTGTTCCGGGCCCGGGTATCGATCCCGGGACCCTTCACTTAGCGCACGAATGCTCTACCGACTGAGCTACTCCAGGAACCACCCACGTAGGAGACATCCGGCCCATATCATTTTTCCAAGACTGTTCGAAAAGTTAAGGGAAGGAGGGCACGTGGTACCAAATGACAATTCCATTTCCACACAACTATTTTTGCTTATAACTTTCGACTCAGTCATTTCCGGACCATGGTTCCTTATTTCAAATTGATACATGTACCCTTCGCCATCATCCCTGAAAGTTTGTAACACCAATTCGGAAACACCCTGTATCTATATACATATATATATATATATATATATATATATATATATATATATATATATATATATGACGTCCACATCTGTGGAGTAACGGTCAGCGCGTCTGGCCGCGAAACCAGGTGGCCCGGGTTCGAATCCCGGTCAGGCCAAGTTATCTGGTTGAGGTTTTTTCCGGGGGTTTCCCTCAACCCAATACGAGCAAATGCTGGGTAACTTTCGGTGCTGGACCCCGGACTCATTTCACCGGCATTATCACCTTCATTTCATTCAGACGCTAAATAACCTAGATGTTGATATAGCGTCATAAAATAACCCAATAAAATAAAATAAATATATATAAATATATGACTGTGTCGTGTATGGTTCCTGGGATAGCTCAGTCGGTAGAGCATTATTGCGCTAAGCGAAGGGTCCCGGGGTCGATACCCGGCCCAGGAACAATTTTTCCCTTGAAATTATTCATGAGAACCAATGTTTTATAGGCTTTAATTCTTGTATGTTTTTGAACAAGAGGAGGTTTGAAAATAATAATAATAATAATAATAATAATAATAATAATAATAATAATAATAATAATAACAATAATAATACATCACAATAGCTACAGTCACAATAACCACCACAAACTACGTCAATGATCACCATTACGACCACCATCACCAACATTACACCAAAGCCCCGATAACATAATTATGAATACAAACCTCAATCATAAAAACCACCACCACCACAATAATAAACACTAAACAACTATTGCAGATTATTGTATCACTAATGACCAAGCAACAAATCTAGCCGACTAGTAGTCTAATGAAAGTAGTTAATGTATTGTACTGTATTATCTAAAAGTGACCTCCGTTATGATTCAGCGGATAGCGTGTGCGCTTCCCAACCAAGCGGTCCGTGGTTCGATTCCCGGCTTGGGCGCAGATTTATTTCCATTCCACGAAAATGAGTGTTTGCTCCTTGAATTGTGCTAGTGTTGCGTTGTCTTCGCGGTTAGCCTAAGTGCAAGAATCTGGCCCAGCTTCGGCCCTCGAAAACCCAAGCCAAGCCAAGATGGCGACATCCTTAAATCCACTCAATTTATGCCACGAGTACTTCTCATGGTGACTGAACTGTTGCGTCTGTGGTCGATCATGAGACCCTTGGGAATATCACACTGGGATTATGATTTTCGAATCTTTTGGATTTTACGAATGATAGTAAATGGAAAATTGGTATAATGAGGGTAGGAGTAACGGAAACTCTCGAGAAACGCTGTGAAATACTACAAATAGGAATATCCTGAACTAGCACCAACAGATAGCGCACGTGCACTTTGAGGGATGAGCTTTGCGTGTGCATTTGTTTTTCGTTATATAAACATTGAGGATATACGTAGTGCATTAGTATATTAAATACTCTTAAAAACAAGTAAAAATGGCAAATTTTTGTTATGTTCCTATATGTAAAACCCAGGGAAAGCTTTTTGTCTTCAATCAGGTCCCGAAATATTCTGAATATAGGCCTATGCTTTAAATCTTAAAAAATATAAGTAATTAAATAAACGTAACTACTTCAAGTAAGGAATTGTTGACTACAGTTTGATTTTGGAAGAGTAAAAAGAAAAATTAATAAAAACATATGCAATCTTGATAGCGAGCTATGTTAGCTTAGATTTATATGCAGTAGTTGTAGGAGTCTCCGAAGTTCACGCCTGCAGTAAACTCTCGATAAACTGGGATGTTTATTATCCAGGACGATCAGTAGTGAAATCCATTTCGTGAATAATGTTTTTAATGTACTGTACTCTAATTATTAAAACCATGTTTTAACTTCAAATTTTCAAAATCATCCTACATAGTATTCAAAACTGCATGTCTTTAACCGACAAAACACACGACTAATCGTGATACTACTGCGATCATATTACATCATCTTATTAAAAATTGCATTTGATCTTTCTGCAACTATAGAAAAAATACAAGGAATTCAATCTCGATAGTCCCTTCCCTATAAAAAAAAAACACATTGGTGGCTGCATATCTTGTTTTTAGAGTACCTACCGTACTTAAATACCAATGGTTAAAGAGGGCAATATTCACCTACGACATAGTTCCTATTTTTTTTTATTCGTGCACCTCGTTCTCAAAGTTCTCGTTTAGGTTCATGAACATTCAATTTACTCGTATCTATATTCTGCACATTGCAGATTTCCCCACCCATCTCGGGGAATCGCTCAATATGATACAGGTTTAGGCTTAAGCTATTACTTATTGTAAATTAAATTAAATTATGAGGTAAGTAAATACCGAATTATATTAAATTATACTAGGCTATATAAAATAATTGTAAATATAATTTTGGCACGCACAGGAAACCAACAAGAGGGAAACGTAATCAACTGTAGCATACGACATAATATAGCCCTACAACATGTTGCGCCGCATGGAATGCTCCTGCCATCTAGCGGTAAAACTTCGCATAAGATATCCCTATTCCACTTGGCTTTCTCTGATTTTAACCCCGGTCTCGAACGTAAAAATTCGACGTAGCCTATCTATTCGGCTGCGGGTGCGTTAGGACAAAGGGAGGCCTGCCTTTCCTCCACTATCAAAGGATATATTCAATCAATACTTTTCCGTAATTCTGCTAATCAAGTAGAGATGAATTACATTATCGCACGACGTAATTAAATACCCTGATAATAGGATGATGAGTTATAATGATGGATAGCATGGTAATATTCTGTCAAGGACGAGAAACGGCACGCACAGAGTTAATATTCCGAAGTCAGCTTCAGCACTCAGACTTCGTTTCAGAGAAAACCAATCACTCTTCACGATCGAATGCGAATCAGCAAATAGGCTTATTGGATGTAATGAAAGTACGTTAACCACTAGATCACGAGGGCAATAACTAATGTATGCAAATGTAATCTATGAGTCTAAATCGAAACTGCACGTATTAGGGACGGTCCAATGAATCTTTCTTCGAGTATTTTCTTAGAAATTTCGTTCTAAGATGGTAGTTGATGGTGAAAAGTCCATTCAGAACGAACAATGAACGATATGGTGTAAAAAATAGCTTCGAAATCTCATGTCGTTAAAAAGTCCATCCAGAATGAACAATGAACGATATGGTGTGAAAAATAGTTTCGAAATCTCATGTCGGTGAAAAGTTCATCCAGAATGAACAATGAACGATATGGTGTGAAAAATAGGTTCGAAATCTCATGTCGGTAAATAGTCCATCCAGAATGAACAATGAACGACATGGTATGAAAAATAGCTTCGAAATCTCATGTCGATAAAAAGTCCATCCAGAATGAACAATGAACGATATGGTGTGAAAAATAGCTTCGAAATCTCATGTCGATAAAAAGTCCATCCAGAATGAACAATGAACGGTATGGTGTGAAAAATAGCTTCGAAATCTCATGTTGGTAAAAAAGTCCAACCAGAATGAACAATGAACGATATGGTATGAAAAATAGCTTCGAAATCTTATGTCGGTAAAAAGTTCATCCAGAATGAACAATGAACGATATGGTGTGAAAAATAGCTTCGAAATCTCATGTCGGTCAAAAATCCATCCAGAACGAACAATGAACGATATGGTGTGAAAAATAGTTTCGAAATCTCATGTCGGTAAATAGTCCATCCAGAATGAACAATGAACGATATGGTGTGAAAAATAGCTTCGAAATCTCATGTCGGTAAAAAGTCCATCCAGAATGAACAATGAACGATATGGTGTGAAAAATAGCTTCGAAATCTCATGTCGGTAAAAAGTCCATCCAGAATGAACAATGAACGATATGGTGTGAAAAATAGCTTCGAAATCTCATGTCGGTAAAAAGTCCATCCAGAATGAACAATGAACGATATGGTGTGAAAAATAGCTTCGAAATCTCATGTCGGTAAAAAGTCCATCCAGAATGAACACTGAACGGTAATTTGGTTTCTCGGTGACGGAGATTGTTAACCTGTGAAATTACGCCTAACTTCTATGCGGTAGAGGTAATTAAGACCAAAATACAAGTAATCTATGGACAGATGCTAATTTGTTGTGTAATAATATGCATCTGCATGCTGTGAGGATGTCAGAAAAATCTGCAACAAATATATTAGTAAGTTTCATATTTTTGTCATACAGATCGGTCTTATCACCTACTTTCACATGTTCAGATATTCAAAGAAAAGTCTTCACAGTACAAAATTCGCTACAGATGACGATAGGGTTATGGATTTCTGTGCAAATAGTTGATAAGTCAGAGATTTGATTGAAAAATTGGTAATGTGCTTCGTAACCACCTGAATTTATACGGATATTTTTTCTATCTGAAATTATTTTCTATTTATGTAAAAAATTGTTCATTTGCTTTTCAGATAACTCATTTGAAACGTCAGCATTTGTATTATTTTCATCAGTGTTTTTATTTTTTTGTATTTATGTGTGCTATCTGGTAGGATGGAAGAGAAGGCCTTATCCTGTCAGATTAAATAAATAAATAATAAAAAAGGATATGAACTGATAACATATTATCATATACAATATCAACAATGCCAAAGATGCCAAGGACCACGAACTCGGTTGCGTGGGATTCAGGAAAGTCACATTAATAGAGCTTACAGACTGAACGTCAGTCAATCAGACATCTGTTACGAGGATTACTTTAATGGACGTCATTAACACAGACCGGCGCGGCGCAATGATACAGCTGCTGACAGGGCGGCAGAAGCACGCATGCACGCACATACCAAACAATGAATCGTTCGAAAACAATTGAACAGGGCGTGTAATCACAGTCCCATCCCAGCTTGAGCAGACTCCTGCACACAAGAATGGAATTCAATATAAAAGACAGTACGAAACTAAGATAACGTTTTGATAAATCTATGCTTTCTTGTTTTCGCACTAGCCTAGATGAACGCCACAGTAAGTAGAAAATTAGTACTTTGAGTCATTTACACAGTTTTTTATTTTTATTTATTATAAAATATTACCATACACACGTTCGGATATCTTCCACAAGAATTATAACTAGACAGTGTATGCGGGATGACTTAAGGAAAAGTGAAGTTGTTTCGTATCGGAGTATATGGCACGTGCCGCGTCGTTCGTCTTTTGTGTACCTGGCGAGTACAGCAGCGTACATAACGAAGGAACCCCGGTCCACATTGCAACGCAATGTGTGCAGTTGTGTTATCCTGCTCAAGTATTTAGTACGAGTTGTATAGTGTAGTGCTGATCCATTCATAATGTCGAAGTCAAAACGTTAAATTCGCTTAGAGATACAAAATGCAATTAAAAAGTATGAGAGTGACATTTTATGTATTAACGAAGACAATATCGTGTGTAATGTATGTAAAATTGAAATAAAAACCAGAATAACTCAGGCTATAGAGAAACATTGCAACAGTACATCGCACAGGAAATGCATTGAAATGAAATCTGAGGAATCATCATCATCATCATCATCATCATCATCATCATCATCATCATCATCACCATCTAGTTGTGCGGGTCTAAACGACACGTCCAACATGATGCTCAGTGCAAATATTCCTCTAAAGAAATTGAGTGGTCCCCATTTTAGAGTTTTTCTTCAGAAATTCTCTCGATACAAAAACTGTTTAAGCGATATGCGAAGACGATTCAGCTTCGACAACTTACGAGAATATATCGTCATTTACTGCAACGCTGGTAATTGCATCAATGATGACGAGGACTGAACTTGCAAGGTATGTGCTACACTACTACAGTACGTTATTTTTCTTTTCCTTCTGACTGTACGGAGATACAGTAGCATGTTGACGTCGTCTGTTTACGTTTAAAACCTGTTGAGCCAATGGTCTGAATGAAGAAATGTAACATATAGTAAATGTGCACCTACATTCAACGATAAGTCATCCCGAATCCACTGTCTAATTATAACTCTCGTCTACAAATGAATTTTTAATGTCGTTCTTTGTCCACAAAAGGATGATGATTAGGTCTCGGAAGTTGATTACCTAAAAATGACAGAAAATGATCTTAAATTTCTGAAAATAAAAAGTCTAAGATTTTAATAATAATAATAATAATAATAATAATAATAATAATGAATTCTTCGAAACCACGCTAATGTATATTTAAATATTAAGAGGAACTGAAATTCCCAGACATGCCTCTTTTTCAGCATTACAGTAAAAAACTATCGCCATTAGTACGTTCTCAGGTTTGAAGAATCATCGGGTGCTTTACTTCCGACATTTTTACGTCTTCACTTGTGAGACAATATGCTGACTGTGGACACTGCGATTGCAGTATTTGTTCTGTTGCGTTGAATTGGGGGAAGCACGTAACACATGTGATTAGGAGTCAAAGTTGATGCAACCATAAGGAAAGTTCATGTATGACGCAATCGAATTGCATAAGCAATCTGCAGTAGGTTCTCGAATATAGACTACGACCACACCATAAAAAAATTGTATGTTCAGAAGCAGAAAAGGGCAAAAATGCAATAAAAAGCAGAACATTTCCTAAAAATGATCAATAGACAATAAAAAACCGAAAAGTGGAAAAAAAAAAAATCAAAATAAAAGTAGGCTATATTGGTTCGTATTGAAGTGAAATGAGTTTGTATTGCATCCTGCAGTGTCTGTGATGTTTCAGAAAAATATGACATTTCATCAAGTTCCGAGCCCTCGCTTAAGATATATAAATATAAATATAACTATAAATGTAAATAGTCTGGAAGGACCTGGCGTTGCCCGGGTTTTCATTGTTGTTTCTATTTCTAATTAGGCCTAAACTGGTTGCTAGACTTCTCGGAAATCTCGAAAACGCAACTATAGACAAACAAACCTCCATAAAGATGAATCTTTACATAACGTCACTTACATGAATTAATGAACTTCTTAGCCAAATGCCTGTTAGGGTTAACTCAATTTAAAACAGCTGTAAAGCAGACACCGAGAAGAAAACATTTCATCATGTGTCTTGCGCTCAACTGCTTTTAAATTTAATTCTGTACTGCTCGGGAAAAGTGACACAAGTCAGTTTCCACAAACCTTTTGATAATTTATTGACAACTTACGGAACATCTCCTCGCTTGGAAAAAATACATAAGTATTCCTCCCATTACAATAATTCATACAGAAAAAAATTAAATCGACATAAACCAGTGTAAGTTGTCAATAAATTATCAAAAAAGGTTTGTGGAAACTGACTTATGTCAATTTTCCCAAGCACTATATATATATATATATATATATATAATTTTTGTTTATTTACTTAATCTGGTGTAGTCCAGGTCATCA
This sequence comes from Periplaneta americana, assembly GCF_040183065.1. NCBI lineage: Eukaryota > Metazoa > Arthropoda > Insecta > Blattodea > Blattidae > Periplaneta > Periplaneta americana. The sequence goes on from NC_091132.1 coordinate 140,256,267, forward strand.
GGCCATTAATCTCTTCCACACCACCAGAAATACAAATAAAATAATACAGAAGATCAAAGATCAAACTATAAACAAAGTATAGCCAAACGAAAATATATACACGCTACAGTAACACAAACGTTAAATGAGTTAATATTGTCTTGAAGTTCAGCAAAACAAAAAAACACCCCTCTGTCCCTATACATCCACTTAGCGTTGACTCAATGTTCTACAGATCTTACATTTCATCTCTGCTGGTCAGTGACCGTTAAATTTCAAGTGGCTTATCTTATTCGTGGACGTCAGAGTTTTAAAAAGTATTACAACCTTTCTGTCATCTCCTTTCCTCTCCACCGCAAATGTGACGTTACACAGAAGCAGAGATAAAATAGTTATAAGATCTGTAGATTGATGTGAAGCTGTCCTGACGCATTTCACGTAATTTCATGACTGTGCTTTCACTTAAACTTCAGACACAGCTGACGATAAATACGGAATTCTTTTGTTAACAGTCTTAACTCGTTGGGATGTCATCGTCAGTCAAAATTTATGTTTCTATCGGTCGTACCAAAGAATCAATATATGCGTATGTAATTTAATTTATATCAGAAGATTTTTTATCCCTTGACCGCTGTACGCTAGCTTATATCATTATTATTATTATTATTATTATTATTATTATTATTATTACTATTTTAAGGAATATTTATTAATAGTACACAATGCATATCCTTATAAAATCTTTGAAATGTAATTTGTTCACAGCCATTGAATTTGTAACAAATTTTAATTTTCTATATAATAAAAAATGCTTATGTCATTATTACACTTAGACAATAATCATATAGTATATATAATCAGTTATGTAAATAACAGGAAAAATCGTAAAAACAATAAAATACATTGAAATATATGTATTTTTTAACGTTCAAGGGGAGGGGGATTCAAACCCGGTAAACCGCCCCTTTGCGTATTCCCCTGCCCTAACCAGCTCTCATTCCGTGACGTTTATCTAAGCCATGACGCCTTACTTAGACCACAACGCTCTGGCGCGGAACAAGACTATGTATTGTCATCAAAGTTTGAATCAATAGTATGTGAAGTTGAACACATTTTAAGGATTCTATCCTACTCCGTAGATTCCGTAAACATAACTGAAACAAAATGGTATGAATACAAAATTTAACCATAATTTGTGATACAATTTAAATATTATTTTTAATATCCTGATATGACTATTCAGACATGGCATGATGTTATAGTTAACAATACAATGGCGTAGCAATAATAAAAAAATAACCGAAGTACTTATTTGCATAAACACGTCCACAATTTCAGGGCCAACCAGCGATCGAAATCCTGTTCTTTCAATGGGATATCAATTAGCTAAGCTGCAGCTCAATTAATATTTATAGGCTTAGCACTATACGTATATGTACATGTATTTATGCATTACGTATGCAGGCCTACGTACGTACCATACGTATGTGTGTATGTATGTATGTATGTATGTATGTATGTATGTATGTACCTTTTTTTTGAGCAGCATGTTCCATTACAAATAAGAAGTAATACTACATGCCTAGGTTTACCTTCAAGTACATTATCGATTTACATTATATATTATTATGTTGCTATTTTAGGTTAAGTATGGATTAGTGTGTTTCATCTAAGATGTGTAACTGTCAAGATAATATTGTTACCTCTTAGTCTAACTTATTTTCCTATTCCTAACTTATGAAGTACTAGAATCTATTTACACATTCTAGCATTTAAATATTTACAGTATTTACATATTTACTATTTTGATGAACCCATTTTCAAATAAATTATATCCTCTATTATTCTAGCTTATTTACAGAATATAAGTAACCTATTTTCGTCCCTCATCACTTAATTCTGACTTTTAACCTCTTTATCTTCCCAAGTAACTTATCCTTATATACTAGCCAGCCTATTTTAGTTGTTCAAAGTCTATACTATTAGCAAACTTTACAAAAACGTATGTGTGTATGTATGCATGTATGCTCTAAGCCAGCTCTGCGGCCCATCTTGTGGTAGGAACAAAATGTTATTTCCAACGACTTATTGTCAGGTGCTCCTGCTCTTCACAAGCCAATAAAAATGGGGTTTGTAATTTATAACCAAATTTCGCTACGTTCAATTCACCAATCCACATAAAGTGCTCGCTCTTTTACTGCTGGATAACGGTCAAAACGGTCAGATAAGAGGCCTGTTGGATACATTATCATTTGATGTGTAAAATTTGGGAAGTGCGAAGCACTTAAGCGGAATAGGCCGATGCCTAGCATATTACTAAGGAGTCATTGAGAATAAAATTTTTAGATTTAGCACAATCATTAATACAATATGGTATAATAAATTGGGGTGCAGTAGCATCATCTGTACTTAATCCATTAATTTTATTACATGGAAGATTAATAAAAATTTGTCTAACCAAAAATATGGATTACCCAACAAATTTAATTTATATAGATTTTAAAGTAATAACTATTGAATAAATTTATAAATATAGTTTACTAACTTGCTACCACACAAATCAAATAAAACATAAATCTAATCGACATGAATATCGAACTCGAAGACAAAAGTCTAGTTTCCCATTAATTGAAACTAAAGGTCATACAAGTGCAGCTCTTAAACATGGTGCTAGTTTCGGGCCAAGACTTTATGATAAAATTACAAACCATTTTCCAAATTTGAAATATTTAAAATTGAAGCTTTTGAAAAACAAATTTATAAAATTATTCATGATATATAATATTAACAAATGTGTGTATTTTTTTTACCTTTTATTTCTGTCGACTATATTCATGTTCTTATTGAATATCACTGGCTTCTGTCTGATTGCCAATTTATATTAAATGTGTTTTTTCTCTCTCTCTTTTTTTTGCTCTTGTGTGTTATTTATTGGTTTGAATTAAGTTACTTACTGCATTTAGTAAACTGTCCTTGTAAATTTATGTTATATTATTGGCTAAGACCACACCGTACACGAGCCTGGCTCTTACGATATTGGCTTGAAACATTTTTGTTTTATAATTTTAATTTGTACTCACTAGCTAGCTAGCTAGTTAAATAAATAAATAAATAACATAAGTTTTCCGTAAATACTTCCTGATTGAATAAAAATATTTATTTTCAAGTCCCTCCAGCGTTGCCAACCCTGCGGCTTGATTGGATGGTACAATTGGCTGCAAATTATCATACTCTTCATTGGAGGATCGTACACTACATGGACATATTTTGGATTATTTGACTTAGTACATAGTGTTTTATTTAAAGGATTTCTTTTTAATTTTTATAAGAAAATTATTGTTAAAATTAAATATGGGCGCATAAATTTATTTTAAACTTTGTTATCTTCGCTATAATAATGTTGAGTATAAGAAAATCAGGTTGTCGCCTTCACCTGGACCTGCAGGCTATGAGGGCATTTTTTTACATAAATGTGTTGCACAAATCGACTGTACAGCACTTGTAACGCAGAAGCCCTTTATAAGAAACTACTTTAAATGCATAAGTGGAATATAATACTGCAGAAATGTGTACAGTTATATACAATTCCACTTGTAGCAAATAAAATTTTTTAATCCCCTCTTTTTTCAAATATCTTTCCCTCCTTTCCGACAGAATATTACATTTTGCGTACTATCCGTGGGTTGGATCGTACGATCGTATATGATACAAATTATCGCAGATGTACGATCCAGATCGTACGATTGGCAACACTGAGTCACTCCTTGCGTTGCTGTAACAATGTAGACGAGAAACAGAAATTGACGGAAGAAATCATTCTTTCAATCTATCACTTGCTAATTTTCCACTCGCTCACTCGCACTCTACCACTTACATTTATTAGCTTATAATATATGAAGGGGTCAGAGCCATAGTGGGCCAAGCGTCATTTATTAAAAACGGAGAAAGGAAGGGTTAAAGTTAAGTGAATACCATAGTTTAATGAAAATTGTCATATCCTTTAGTTTGAATGTGTATACTTTATATTACTTGCTATATTTATTTTATTTTATTGGGTTATTTTACGACGATGTATCAACATCTAGGTTATTTAGCGTCTGAATGAAATGAAGGTGATAATGCCGGTGAAATGAGTCCGGGGTCCAACACCGAAAGTTACCCAGCATTTGCTCGTATTGGGTTGAGGGAAAACCTCGGAAAAAACCTCAACCAGGTAACTTGCCTCGATCGGGATTCGAATCCGGGCCACCTGGTTTCGCGGCCAGACGCGCTGACCGTTATTCCATAGGTGTGGACTACTTGCTATATGTTTCCATTGAATTATGGTAATAACTTCATTTTAACCCTTGTTTTCTACAGTTTTAGTAAATGGCGCTTGGCCACTATGGTTATGAACCCTTCATATATTCTCACTTGTTTACAATTAATATCACTACTTTCACACACAATCACTTTCTATTTCCCCACACTCACACTTTTCATTACTTTTTCCCCTTTTCAAGCTTCCACCATTTCTCTCTCTCTCTATGTTTCTCATTATTCTTCTCTTTCAATGTCTCACTATTTTCTCTGTCTTTGTCTGTCAATATTTTCTCTCACTATTTTCCTCTCTCTGTTCCCTACTACTTTTCCCTCTCAATCTGTCACTATTTTTATCTGTTCGTCTTTCACTATTTTCCCCTCAATCTTTCACTATTTTTTCTCTCTCAATCTATCACTATTTTCTCTCTATTTTTCTCTGTCCCAAATTCTCACAATTTTCTCTGACTTGTCTCTCACTGTTTTCATATCACAGTCTCTCATTTTTCTCTCTCAATCTCTCAAAATTTTCCGCTCTCAATCTCTCCCATTATCTTCTCTCTCTGTCAATATCTCACAATTTCCTCTCTCTCATTCTCACACCATTTCCTCTCTCTCAATCTCTCAGTATTTTCTCTCTGTCAATCTTCCACTATTCTCTCTCTCAATCTCTCGTTATTCTCACTAGCAATCTTCCACTATCCTCTCTCTAAATCTCTCATTTTGCTCTCTTTTTGTCTATCACTATTTTTCTCTCTCACTATTTCCTCTCTTAGTTCTCTCATTGTTCTGTCACTCACTCTCGATCTCTCAACACTTTCTCACTCATTTTCCCACACCCACTGCCTAAATAATGTCAATAATTGAAGGGTTCAGAACCATAGTGGGCCGAGCGCCATTTACTAAAACCGTAGAGAACGAGGGTTAAAATGAAGTTATTACCATAATTCAATGGAAACATATAGCAAGTAACATAAAGTATATACATTAAAACTAAATCATATGTCAGTCTTCATTAAACTATGGTATTCGCTTAACTTTAACCTTTGCATTCTCCGTTTTTAATAAATGGCGCTTGTCCCACTATGGCTCTAAACCCTTCAATTGTTCTCTGTGTATTCAGAAGTATTGTCAGGATACATCTACACACAGGAACCAGTGTTTTCATCCTTCCTTGTGAGAGCTGAGCCCTGCAGTACTTCTCTGTTGACGCCTACACGCGCACTCCCGTTCCGGGCAAGTGATCATTGAACAATTTACCGGACAGGTGTCGACCGCCCCTCCCAGGAAGCAAGCAGTTCCGAACACGTTTAAATACATTTCAAGGTAAAACGACCCAGCAAATAGGCCGATTTACTTTCGCCTCTGACTCCTCTCCTTATAACTTCAACAATCGTGAAGCCGTTTTAACGAAAGTTGCTGTAAATAGCAGCCCACATAGGTCTCTTTTTGCGTCCCGGAAAATTTGTCTAAGTATCAAATATGTGTAGGTTTATTACAGTCAAATTACTTAACAATAGTACACACGTTGAACCATTATAATACTACATGAAATGGTATATAAAAGGTTTTGACAAACGTTTTCGCCATAACCATGGCATCTTCAGGTCATATTAAAGGAGAACACAATAACACATGATGAACACTTTAAAATATTCAGGCTAAAACAATCGTTAAAAGTTTAAAAACTGGTGCGATAGGCAGTTAGAACATATGCCATTAAAAGTTTTTACATGTAGTATGAAATTAACACCATGAAGAACATAGAATAGGCAATTAACAGTGTACTAATTGATAAGTGTACAAATAAGTAAAGTAAAAGTTTAATTTGATATATATTTTTGCATTTTACAATTTTTGTTTTAAACGAAGCATTTAACAATGAGTAATTTATAGACTTTTACATTAATATACTCAGTACCGGGTATTTATGGAGATCGCGAAAATCACGACATAATAGATATGCAATAGATTTTTACTAATATTTACAAAATAAGTGATTCTGACTAATAATATGCGGATAAAACAATCGCGAAATAGAGTTCTAATAGCGAAATATGAACACATTCGCGAATTATTACTATTGCGTCGTTTTATAGCGAATTTCATATTTTGAGTTTTTTCGGATTTTTTTCACTTGGATTTGTTATACAGTTAAACCTCCATTATCCGTGGTGATAAAGGGGATAGACTGAACGGTTAATCGAAAAAATCGGATAATCCATAAATAAAAGATTTTCATAAATTAAACTACAATTTCGTAATTTCCTCCATAGTGTTGTGTTTAACATGCTATGTAATGAATCAGAACTTCAGTGCTTTTAGTACCGTTGTCAACGACAGGTTTTAAGGACCAAGGATGATGGCCGTCTGCAGAAAGATAGGGAAAGTAAAAGTCTCGTGTTTCAGATTTACGTACTCGTACTTTGTACTATTTTATTCATGTATTTTTTTTTAAATAAATAGCGCACAGTTGTAACGCCAATCTCGTATTCTGATGCGAAATGAGCCACAGTTTCTTCCTAAAATCTCTAAGTAGGCCTATTTGTATTTTTTTTCGATAATTAGCACAACACGTTTTCTTTTGACACCCGTGGAAGACATTTTGCATAGAAGTGCACAGTATGGCCACTCGAATAGTAAGGGCATAAGGTCTGAATGGAACATGGGTTGAAAGTTATTGGGGTAATTTCTTTGAAAGCATGTAGTGACTATTTTAGAAGTTGGGGAAAAACACCCCCTCCCACAAGTAACTGTTCCTGTTGCCAGTAACGAAAGCATTACTACTACATACTGTGTAAGGGTAAAAGCTTGTAATAATTAATAACTCTCTGCAGGACAAATATATACTAACATACGGTACAGCACTTCATTTGCTCTCTGCAATAAAAAAAAAAAGATTTAAAGAAAGACAGTCGGATAATCCGGCAATCGGTTAATAGGGTGACGGATAATGGGGTTCTACAGTATATCCAACTAGGCTACATTACATGGTATTCCAGGTCTTCTGCTTACATTAATGAACTGAAAAGACAGAGAATTCAACATTTCACTAATAATTTGAGAGTGTTAATTTGAGGGCTGCAAGTTTTTTTTTCCCCCGTTTTTAATGAATGTGTGTTAAATACAGTCTCAATCCAACAGATATTGTCTATTGGTCATACCGCACCTTTACCAGAATCCAACAAACCTTTAATGTTATTTGGAAAGTAATATTCATACTGAGTTAATACTCCAATTCCAAAATAATTTTATTTTCCAAAATTTCCATTAATCTCGACCAAGAATACAAATCAATCTCCAACAATCTCCGCCGACACCAATATTAAAAAACACAAATGATAAAATTAATCTCCATAAATACCTGCCCCTGAATATACTACATTTTGCAATAGAATAGCATGTCGTTTTGGGAAACATGCGTAGAGATTCAAAATGTGATATCAAAATATCGTTTACTAAACGGTATAATTATAATAGTAAGCATTTAAATGAAGTGACGAAAGTAAACTCGGATTAGTAAGCAGTTTTTTTTATTCGCAGAGTTAGAAGCGATCAGAAAAGAACAGTTAAACGGTTACAGACGGAAAGATGGCTACGATCTGTGGTGTCGTGAGAAACTCTTAGCCAAAATTCCGAACATTTTAAAATTTATTTCTTTAACTTTCTTACTCTTCAATTCTTTATAAATTTGGTATTAATCTTCATGACATAAATTAGACTTGGATGTGTCCGTTTGTTAATGAATCATAACTACGAAAGAAGCCCCTAATTTTCTCGTTCTTCACAGGCAGAAATAAAGCATGAAACTAACCCGTGTCAGATGATAAGATTCTCGAAATTACTAGCTTAATTCAACTAAGGGAATATCGAAGTGTGGACGCTCTGACAAGAGATGGAGAGAACACCTTTCTTATCGAAACATACCAGCAAAATATAGTCGGTCTTGTGGCTAAGGACGATGAATTTTTAAACGGAAAAAATCCTAGATGCATCTTCCATGGAATTGAAAAGTAAAGCTTTTGCTCCCTTGAAGTGGATTAATGGATTTAAAATATTTCTCTGTTCCTGAATAAATTCAACAAAATTCTAAAAGGCTATGGTTTAATAATTTCAACAGAAAAATCTGAGGTAATGGTGTTTGGAGGTATAAAATCCAAAAAAAGAAGTAAAATATTAATTTTCAAGCAAGCAAGTATATTCAGCCATTTAAGAAGTTTAATTTCGTACAAGATTGAAAAAGTAAAATTTCAAAGTTTTTAAAAAATATAGGAAATTATTAATAATATTTTCAAACGTAACAAAGTACGAAAGAGTACAAGAATAAATTTATACAACACTAGTTCTTCCTGTGATACTGTATGATAGTGATACATAAATCCAAATTTAAATCTACAGAGATAAATTACTGGGAACAGCAGAATAAAATTGATCAGAATTAAAATCATTCATTCAGTCATAGGGTAGGTCCTTCATTCCATAATTACGTACCGGTACCTCAGGGCTATAGATAGCCCTGCCGGTACCTGATGTTTGTTTTTCCCCCTAAACTTCACCATGCGCAGAGCGCATGTTTAGCATACCTGTGCTAGAGCCTCTCAGTCAAATATGAATTCTAATGATATTTTTGTTTTTAGGTTGGAATCACGTGAAAACCACAGGACACAATTTCCTGTCCTACTTTTCCAGACTGTCGACTGACAGATTAGTAATCAAATTCTCATCTGTTCTGATTAAAAATTGTGCTCCTACATTAATATTTTATAGGAGTAAAAGGTCGATATTTAAATTGAACCTATTTAAAACTAAAGACTGTCACTGGAAAGGTCTGCTTAAGTAAGAGACGTGCTTTACAAAATAAAGGTGAGAAATTTTACTTTCAATGTACTGTTTTTATAGACATAGTTTTCTATCTGTATGCTAATTGTCTGTTTTCAGATTTATTCTCCTTTACTCGTCATATGCATTCTATTAATTTAATTTTTTTGATATGTGATTGAATATAACTTGTTTTATAAATATCAAGATGTGAGCTGCAAAATCAGCTATTAATTGAATTTGCTATAAAATACCTCAAGGCGTTGGTAATCAATAGTTTTAAATTAATATTTAGCACAGATTATTTGGCCAATGCCAGTGTATTCTTCCATCTTCATAAGTATAAGCTTCCTATACCTTGTATCAATCTCGTAACAGTAAGTCTTTTCCCCTATTTATCTATTAGAACCTTTCTCAGTCACCTCCATGACAGCCGTCTTGTCAATGTAGACATACATTCTAAGCCGACCTTCACTTGTCACTTCAGTTTAAGTGAAAGTGTGTGCAATAAACCATTTCACTTATGTTTATGTTTAGATTTTTTACAATTTAAAACTTTGCTGTATAAGTTGACGTTATGTTATATAAACAAAGGAACAAGTCGCACATTTACCAATAAATAATTGACATTTCAATATTATTATTACTACTGTCAAAATATTAAGTAACTTAAACGACATACAATTAACCTAACCCCTTTATATATGCAACACTTGAAGCACAATTACACACTGTAAAGTAATTCTTCTTCTTCCCACTTAAGTTATATGTGTGGGAGGAATATGCTCTGATAACAGCACACTGTACAGTAGAGTCCAGAAACAAATTGAAAATATATAAATTACCACAAACATATTAGATGACACCAAGTACATAAAAATCCTGTGACTCATTTGAAAATTACTTCCTAAGTTTAAGTTTCATAGAGTGAGCATGTAAAGTGCCTAGGTTTGGTAGGAGTTAGTTTCAAACAAGAACATCTGAATCTTCCCACCATCTATGAAGTAATAAAGCGATATTATGTGAATTTTGTGGTTGTGGACAATTTTTATTTACAAGTACTTCAACTAGCTTATCGAAATAATGCATATGTACCAGGACATCACTTTATTTTTACTTGCATTTTTATTGTACCTGCGTTTCTGAAAGTACATGACTCCCACCCCTTTCACTAATGTATTTGCTAACGCCAGCCACACAAACTTACGGCCTCTGTTGCTAGCAGTGAAGTAAACAGTACAGAGTACAGTGTGTTTCAGAAATATGTTGCATTTTCTATAGAAGAAAAAGCTTATATTATTCAAGTTTATTTTCACACAGGTATGGTGTGCTCAGTCCATACAGATAAATTCAGTTATGCTACACAAGTGAAGATTAGAGTTACCGAAAGTACGGTACCCTATCATATGGTACGGTACTTAACAGCATTATTTAAACAAGCGTTTTGTTTTACTCTTTGTAGGTATGAAGGACGATGATGGAAACTGGAATTACAATATAATGGAATGTGAACAACATTTTTTTTTCAAGCTTTCCTGATTATATCATTATGGAATATTTTTGTAGAAATGTAATTAATCTGGTAGGTAAATTTAGAGTAACAGGGTGTACAGAAAGGAAGGAAAGTGTAAGATGGCCAACAAAGGTGACAGAAGATGCTAGAGAAAGAATGCAGCGAAGTCCTAAGTCGGTCAAGAAGTTAGCTGTAGAAATTGGGGTTTCTTACGGAAGTGCTCACAAAATTCTCAGGAGTAAATTAGGTTGGTAATATGCTGAATGAAGTAGACATTACATAATGAATATAACCGCCTGAAGAGTTCAGTTTGTGAAAAAAAAAATTGTTACTACGCTACTGTTTTTTTATAAACTACCGTAAAAGTAATGATCAAACTGAAAATCGTAATACTGTATTTCCCTGTAACATAAATGGATACACTACTTTTCTCTCCTCCTACAGCTAGTAAACTGATTTGTTTACATATTGCAATAGTAAGACCAAACTCCTGTAATGGAAGGAGGGTAACAGTGTTTCCGAGTATAGCTAGATTAATGTTAAAAATGTTGGTAAAAATAAAGTGAGGTCCCTGTATAATATTATAATGTTGCCAATTGTTCTCTCTGTTCTATTGATCATTTTAAAATTTAATTTTATAGTAAATATGGAACATAGTAGTGATATTTTCCATGGACAGGAATTGCTGCGAAACTCGAGAATGACTCATGTGCTTAAACATGGCACGGGGACTATAAATGGCGGGAACACTGCCAGGTAATTTTTCGCCAATCCCCACTCATCCGCTCAGATAACTGGCATTGATGAGAAAGAGTCATATTGAGAGCTATTTTTTGCGGATATGACAATGATATAGTAGAAGCTTTCAAGTCCACACTTGTGGAGTAACGGTTAGTGCGTTTGGCCGCGAAACCAGGTGGTCCGGGTTCGATTCCCGGTCGGGGCAAGTTATCGAGTTACCTGGTTGAAGTTTTTTCCGGGGTTTTACCTCAACCCAATATGAGCAAATGCTGGGTAACTATCGGTGCTGGACCCCGAACTCATTTCACCGGCTTTATCACCTTCATCTCATTCAGACGCTAAATAACCTAAAGCAGCGTTTCTCAAACTATGGTCCGCGGACCACCTGTGGTCCTCGAGGTCTGCCTTGTGGTCCTTGAAAAAAAGACAGAAGAAAAAATAAAATTCAAACGAATTGCGTATCAAACTAGCTGAAAATCTCAGAGTTTGGAAATGACACATGGCAATCGCCTTTCACTTTTTCTCCCAGTACTGACATTTTAATGAAATTTATTACCCTACCTGTCTATCGACTTCCCACTCTACTCTCAGTAACAAAAGAAGGATTTAAAGCAACTTGAAAGTGGGATCTCTCGCCATCTTTCCCTGCACATTTGGCGCCGTACCTGTAACCTAGCCAGGGACCACCCGAATTCATAACAGAGGACCAAAATACCTAATCTTTTCATGTATTTATAACTTTCTTAATAGTTTTGCCGACACGCAGTCTGCACATTGAAATGGTCACACCAATAATAGAACGTGCCAAATTGCATCTTTACTTGTTTCAAATCGGGCATGTTTATACATTTATTATTTTTTTATTTCTCTTCTTCCAGATGACGATATAAGAAATTTTAGACTCTGCCTATTTTAAAATCCGGGCGAATCGGATCCAGAAATTCAAATTACAATAATTTTCTAAAATTATACATATATATATATATTTTTTTTTTTTTTTGCCAAACACAAATACTTATAACAAATTCTGTGCAGTTTTGCCTGTTAGCAGTTTGTTGTTTGAAATCCTTCTTATGTGGTACACGCTAGTAGTTGTCTATGTCTCTGTTAAATAGTGTCCATTATAAATAATGAAAAACTGGTTTCGATCCGGATCTTTGAAAAGAAAGGAACGTCATGATACGCTTCATTTATGCAGTGTTAATAATTCAGAAGCTGTGTGTAAAGATATTAATATCAGTGATTCTAGTGCCATTAATGAAATATCTAGACATTCAAATATAGAATAACTGTGCAAGAATCGGCAGGCTCATCCATTTTATTAATGTGAGTACTAACATCTTTTTTTTGAGTTAATATGTTAAAGATTATCCAAACTCTAATAGGCTTCAATTATTAAAAAAACGAAAATAAATTTTCTTCTATCAACATTAACTTAATTAATTCATAATAGTATAAAATTAATTGAATTACATTAATTTTCATTAATGAATTCTATTTTAAAATATAAGTATAGTCTACTGGTATTAAAATATGCTACAAAAATGATAAATTTGCTTTGGAAGGGAACAAGAGTAAGGTGGTCCGCGAAACTGTTCTGACTTTAAAAAGTGGTCCCCACTTCTAAGAGTTTGAGAAACGCTGACTTAAAGCGCCACAAAATAATCTACTAAAAAAAGAGAAGCTTCCAAACGTCACACCTTCGAAACTGCTGAAATGTACTTGCGGCTTTATAGCCTACTTGGTACAATATTCAGGCAATTGTTCACAAGGTTTTAATGGGGGGCGAGATTTTTTTCCTATCAGACAGCTGCCGGAGGAAGCACAGGAAGCAGCCATAAAGGTTGCAAGGTATTTAGGAAAATGTTGAAGGACATTAACAATGGAAGACTTGTTTCAAATGATATGTATTACTTCCGACCAGATCCTAAAACCACAAGGACCTCTAAAAAGGCAGTTAAACAGTTGTTAAAACCTCTATCAGGATACTTTAGAGCAGCGTTTCTCAAACTATGGTCCGCGCACCACCTGTGGTCCTCGAGTTCTGTCTTTGTGGCCCTTCAAAAAAGACAGACGAAAAAATAAAATTCAAACGAATTGCGTATCAAACTATAGCTGAAAATCTCAGAGTTTGGAAATGACACATGGCAATCGCCTTTCACTTTTTCTCCCTGTATTAATTATTTTATGAAATTTCTTACCCTACCTGTCTACCCACTTCCCACTCTACTTTCAACAACAAAAGAGGGATTTAAAGGACTATAAACGTGGCGTTTCTCGCCATCTTTTCCCTGCATGTCAGGTGCCGAGCCTGTAACCTAGCCAGGGACCACCGGAATTCATAACAGGACCAAAGTACCGAACCTTTTCATGTAGTGATGACTTTCTTAATAGTTTTGCCGACAACCAGTCTGCACATTGAAATGGGCACGTACTCCAATAATAGAAAGTGCAAAATTTCATCTTTTCTTGTTGAAAATCGGGCATGTTTCTGCATTAATTTTTTTATTTGTTTTTCCAGATGACGGTATAAGAAATTTTAGACTCCGCCTATTTTAAAATCCGGCAGGTTTACTTTTTACACTTGCGTGTTTCGTCTCTAAGTGCCGTTTCAATTTCGTGGGTTTCATACAGTCGTTTGAAAGCACTTCGTAACAAACAACGCACCGAGGTTTTGGTTCACTCTCATTGCCACACCAAGTAAATCCTAGTTTCAAATAACTCTTGTTATATTTACAAAGAATTTTTTCTTTGCATAGCTACCACTAGGACTAGATATGTTTTTAATGACACTATAATCACTGATAGGCCTATTAAAATATTTCTGAACTATTTGCACTACCTAAGTGAAGAGTATCATCATGTTCCTTTCTTTTCAAAGATCCGGATCGAAGCCAGTTTTCCATTATTTATAATGGACACTATTTAACAGCGATATGGACAACTACTAGCGTGTACCATATAAGAAGGAGTTTAAACAACTAACTGCTAACAGGCAAGCGATGAATAAACAATGCACAGAATTTGTTATAAGTTACTTATGATTGGCTACAAAAATATAATTACAAAAGGATTATAATCAATTAATTCTATTTTAAAATATAAGTATACTGGTATTAAAATATTCTACGAAACTGAAGGGAAAAAGAGTAAGGTGGTCCGTGGAACAGTTCTGACTTAAAAGAGTGGTCCCCACTTCAAAAAAATTTGAGAAACGCTGCTTCAGAGTTTACAGAAAAAGAGGATATATATTATTATTATTATTATTATTATTATTATTATTATTATTATTATTATTATTATTATTGAATGAATTAATGTCAGCCATGATGTCCCATGTTGGGCACAGGCCTCCTGTGATGGGGTTAGTACCCCCTCGACAGGGATGGCTCAAGGGTACTCACTTGGTGAGCCAATCCAAGCGAGCTTGTCGTGTATACTACTTTTGTGACATGGTTAATAACCCTGTTCAACTTTAACTAGTTTCAGCACTCTGTTCTTTGTCCATTTTTTTTCTTGCACTACACACATTATACTGACACTGGCACTTTGACAAACACTGATTGCTATTTACACTATTTACCTGACACTTTCTCAACACTGACTTTGCTATTTACAAAACTTATCTTACATTTTCACTAATACTGACTTTAATATTTACAATATCTTAACACTGATTACGTTATCTATTTACAATGACCTTCCCTAGTTCTTTCCACAAAACTCTGTTCTTTGCTGTCCTCGACTATTGTTTCCCCGCCTCTCTGGTAAACATGTCAGACCATCTGAGCCATGGTCTTCCCTGTCCTCTCTTTCCAACGTAGGGGTCCCACATCGTGACTGCATGGGTCCATCTTGTCTGATGTAGTCTCGCCACATCCCCCCCCCCAGGTCCACTTCGTTGCCGTGGCTCGTTCTGCTGCGTCAGTAGTGTTCGTCAGTCTTTGCAGTGTTTCGTTTGTCATTCTGTCTCGTAGCGTGGTGCCCAGTATTTTTCTTTGCATCTTCCTCTAGCATGTTTGTATACTTGAGCGTTGTCTCTCGGACAATATCCAAGTTTGGCAGCCGTATAGTAAAACTGGGATTATACATGCCTCTAGTGCCTCGAACTTGAGATTGCGGTTAATTGTCTTGTCCGTCCATATGAACTTCAGGCTCCAGAACGCCTTCGATGCCGATGAAATTCTTCTATGATCTCTTTCTGGTTTCTTTGTGAGAAGGTAACCAGTTGACCCAAATACACATATTCAGAGACATACTGCAATTCTGTGTCGCCTACTCTGATTGGGATCTCCTGTGCGTTTGTGATCACTTTTGTTTTCGTGTTGTTCATGTTATTATTATTATTATTATTATTATTATTATTATTATTATTATTATTATTATTATAGTAATGATGATGAAATATCAGATTCCAGGGTAATCGAATCAGACAGAATAGTTTGTAAGTTATATGAATACAAAATTGTAGATAAATGGTCTAGACAAAATATTGTATATAATCTGAAAAACTATAAATATCATTCTCTATTGTACATTGCAGCATCAATGATGATTCAAATCTAATAACAATACAGCAAAGATGGTTTTGCAAATATAATGCATGGGCGAGAAAAGGCCGGTAAGATTTATCTGGAGACCTCTAATTCTACGATACGGAAACCCCAGTTTTACTTTTATTTCGAAGAGAGCTATCGCTTTAGGCTGGGTTTGAATCCGGGACCCAACGCACAGTGTGTAAGTTCAAGCAGCTAGCGGGCCAAAAATCATTCTTCACACCCCTGTCTTTAATGCTAAATTCTTATATAACACTCCAAAATATAATATCCAAGTGTAGACAGAAGCTTATATCTGATAGGAGACGCTCACAACAGAGCGAAAGTTGCATGTCTCCGATAAGATCATTTGCACTGCAGAGGCAGGCGTGCAGTTTGTGTTTGGATTATGAAAAGTGAGGAAGTTAATATAACATTTTTCTCAAATACACAGTGTGGATATATTGTAAGAAAGTATATACTTACAAATTAGAATTTATGATCAAAAGATTAAACAGATTTTATGAATCCTGGGGTCTTTCTATAAATTATAAGAAGACAGAATATTTGGCCATTAATACTAAGAGTAGTGATAATATTGTTATAAATGATGAAATGGAAATTAAACAAGTTAACCAGGCAAAATACCTAGGTACAGTTATAACTAAAGCAGAAGGTATTGGCGAAAAGGTAATAAAAAACCGAATTGAACAAAGTAAAAAAATTGTAACATGTTTAAATTCTATATGGTGGGATAAACATGGAAGGATACCAAAAAATATATTGGCAAAATGTTAGTTGAATCTATATTAAACTACGAAAGTGAAATATGCATATTATAGAAAAAGAAGATTATTTGAGATGAAGTGCTAGAGTCTCCTGCTTGGACCACATTAAAAATGAAGAAATTAAGCATAGAATGGATGCTGAAGAGGCAGTGTTAAATATAATAGAAAATAAGAGTTTGAAGTGGTTTGGTCATGTGATGAGAATGGGTGAAGATAGATGGCCTAAACAAATTTACCAGTGGAAACCTCCAGGAAGAAGATGAAGAGGTAGACCAAAAAGAACTTGGGACAACGAAGTAATGGAGGTCATGCAGAAGAGGGGGTTGAGGACTGAAGACGCAATAGACAGAAGGCTTTGGAGGATTGGCACAGGAAAACGGCAGTAGCTGTATAATCCTGAATATAAAAAAATATATAGTTACAAATAAATAAACTAATTATTTTGCTAAAAATTATTTTATTGTCTAGAATAAGGTCTGAATAAACATGTGCAGAGAGTCGAAGTTCTACCTTATTACATTATTTTGAGTTGATTTTTAAAAGGTGTAGCCCTCTATCACCTCTATAAAATTTTGTCGACATATTCATTATGCTTTTCTGAGCAAGACGTCGTGATTTTTTCCTACAACTAGAAGCATACAGAATAATTATCGATTATTTTCAGACACCATGCGCTCCGTAACCCGGAGAGCTGTTTTCGAGGTGTGGAGCAAGAAGGAGGAAAAAGTGAAATTCTCAAATATATTATTGAAATTATGGTTTCAAAGATCTTTGCTTGAAAATCCGATTAGGGTGGGAAAAATACAGTAGAAATGAGAAAAATTTCTTAAAATATTATGAACCAAGATGCAAAGTCTGAAAATGAAATATATAGGTCTAATGCTTTGTCACTACTACAAAACAATTTCAGGCATTCGAGGATGTCCACGTAAACGTCTCGAAGAACAGATCGAAAGACCAAAACGGAGAAAAAATACTCCACTTTTTAAGAAAGGTCGCCAGAAGGAAAGCTTTCTGCTGCCCAGATGAGATTCACAGCTTCTATGAAAAGAGATGAGGCCGATATTGTAGGAGAGCTTTCTGTTGAATCACTTCAATGTGCGACAAAATAAAAAAAAGTAAAATAAAACAAGAAAAAATGTGAAAATTGGTTTTGCAGGAACGACCAATAATGTCACCTAATAAGGGTCTCGCTTTGATTACTGATTTACAGTTGACCTCTAATAAATATAAAGAATTAAGGGACGTGCAAAATCTTGTAACGGTTAATTTAGATCCACCGTATTATTTAGTACGAAACATTAAAGACGGGATAGGTTCAGGCAGGAAAGGGGACTACTTGTTGACATGACAAAACAAAGCAGTCGCAGTAAAAACAATGCAAATGCCGCAAGAAGATTTTTCAGGGAGGTTTCCACTTCCGCATATATTACGGGAATAGATGGAAATGTAAGTCGTCTACACACACAATATTAGAAACCTTTTCTTCTGTGTTTGCAATACTGATAAACGGGCATTTGGCATGTATGCAAGGGAGACAAGGAAATTGTATTTATTCTTGCACAAATAGTATTATACGCCTACAACCCTTCAAAAACTCTTGGCTCGTGGACAGAAGGTCACAGGACACTATTATACCTACTGGTAAACTATCTGACGAAGTCCAGGAAACGAGAAACAGAAGTTTCACAAGAAAAACATTAAGAAAGACACAAATACCGATCTTTTACTCAGGTTACTTAGTTTCTTGAACTCTTACATCACCAGCTTAAAGAAATTAAGAAGAGAAAACTGCGATTGATTTCAGTAGTAGTGCTGCAGTTGCTCTCCGAGCCTCCATTACTCTGTGCTGCCGAAGGAGAGACTAGCAGCGAGGATACGGATTCTGGTGGGGATACATCTGACGTCTAAAGGAGTATGATATGTAACAATTTTCCTTCGTCTTACTCTTTGAATTTTAAGCGCATTACACATTATGAACATTAATTTATTTTTTAACTCAAATCGAAAATTCTTTAGAATATTACTAATTTTATTTTCAGTAGAATTAGTTGCTATTTTCATTTTAATTATTAAAAACTTATCCACTTCAATAATTGAAGGTACATTTTAAATTTTATGAAAACTGGGCGATTAGTTTTCGAGAAATGATTTTTGACCGCCTAGATTCTCTAAATTACATGCAACGGCAAGTATGGAACTATTAAGCTCGATTCACATTATACGTCACATCTGCGTCACGTCACGGACGAGCAGTGTTACATCAAAACATTGTACAACGCGTTTTGTATGGTAGAGTTCATATATACAGGCAGCGTCACGGACAGTCAACGGCAAGGACCGTCTGGGATTCTCGAGGAGAATATTTTGACGTGACGGAACCTGTACGTGGACGGTTTTTTCTGCTAGACAGCTAGTCTCTAGCAGCACCGTTAAAAATTAACATGTCGTAGCTCCTATGAGAGACAATCAATTGCACTGTAATTTTTAGGATTCATATATAAATGTCTAAGGAAAGCATATAAAAATTTGCAATCAAAATCTTTTTTGGACAGTGAGAAAAAAATTACTAATTTCGAAGTCACCCGTTCAAAACAAACATTGACTCTCAAAAGTGATAAGCGACAAACATTTTTATTTTTCACTTTATAGGGGGTTCAAAGCGAGAGAAATGTTTAGAAAGAATGGAAATTACTTTTAAAAGTGGCTCATATTCAAAACCTGTACCGGTTTGAGAGTTACGGCGAGTTTAATGCGGGGGTTTGCGTGACGGACTTTCTTATGCAGAGTGACAATTTTTGTCTGTTAGAACTGCGGATTCTCATAGAAATCATAGCTCTGATTCGATCTATTTGAAGGCATTCATTTATTAATTTGTTCCAATACCTCACTGTTAACACCGGAACAAACGCTGCTCTTCAGTTTTTATGGAGGAAAAGAAGAAGAAAATTTCGCTATTGGTGTATAGGCTAATTAATAAATTCGTCTTTCGTTACTTGTCTCCATTCTCAGCCAGTAAGAAGTTGATCGTCGCAAAACAAAATCGTGTGTCACGAATCTTTCCCACATGAATAAGTCAAATTTTGGCAAGTATTGAACATTGGGCCTATATTGAGTCCGTTTTGATAGGGAGCAACTTTTCCCATTTCCGCTAGATTGTGAACAGCAGAAGTGTAATCTGGAAAGTGTGGTTTTGCTTTATGCATCTGTCACTGGTTTCCTCGCTGAAATATATTTGCTGAGAACTGCATCCACGAAGTGTTTATCTGTCACGTCGGCAAGTTGTGAAAGCGGCGTCTAAATATATCTGTCCTATATAAAACTCGACTGCTTTGGTGCAGGAGATGGAGGGTCGCTACTTCCAGAGAATCTGTCGTAGACCGATGCAGAGCCTGTCCCTCATAACATAAACAGGAACTAAGTAGTCGGTTATTTTATTTATTCTAATGACGTATTTAGCTACAGATGTTTTCCAGCTTCGGAGAGAGATGCTGCAGAGACTATGAATTGCTGTAACTATATCGTTCTTTAGTAAATATCCTTTGACTTTCTAGTATATGAAATAACTTATACAGAAAGTATTGAGTTTCAGGTTTTTCGGGAAATGCATATTATCAGCATTCCAAATAAAGAAAATGTGGTTTTGGGAACGCTAGCTCTCTGTATGTACTGTGATTTCGCTTAAACTATTGGACTAAACTATTGGAAGTATTTTGTTCATTAGTATTAATGAATGATATTATCTGGAAAATATTCACATTACACATGATATAATTTTATAATAATTTTAGTAAATAACACTATTACTCTACAAAACTGATCACATTTTATTATGCATTTTCCTTTCTTTCTATATGTTATACAGGGATATCATTTTATTTTTACTTCAATTTACTGCACCTGAGTTTTTTAATGTACTTCACTCCCACCCCCTCTACTAGCAAACTTCCAACCGTTTCCCTCACAGAACCAAGGCCGCGTATGCAGTCAAAGTCGCCTTACGGTTATAGTAAACAGTACTGAGTGAGTGTAGTACGTTCCAGAAATATGTTCGCGTTTTCTAGCGACGAAAGACCTTCCAATATTGAATCATATCTTCGCACAGGTACTGTCGTCCGTTTGCCTACGTTGCATCCCGGTTTCCCCCACCCACTTCTGCTCGCCCCTCTGTAAATGCTAGTGGTTGGGTTGTCTTAGTTCTTTTACGAACTGGACGTCTACGTAATATTATACAACTTTTTAAAATAACTGAAATAAAAGGGTCTCGTTAAGTAATTAACTGTCACGTGATTTCCACCCTTTCTACGACCCTGCGACAAAACCACTAGGACGGACAGTAGATAGCATGTCTGAGTAATTTTATCTTTTCAGATCGGGCAGAAGTGAAGATTGAATTGACAGTACGTAAGGTACTCTTTTGTAGAGTAGGTACAGAATAATTAAAACATGAGTTACTAGTACGAAGGACGAAACTGTTAATTGGAATTAGATGCAATAGTCTATAGTGCGATAATATGCACAAAAGAACTGAAACCTGTATCGAAATGAACGGCTACCATTTTCAAAAATGTGTTAAAATGCCCATATTATGATTATTTTTCAATTTAATTTCATTCTCTATATTGTACGCTAATGTGCTGTAGACAGTATAAGATACACTGCATAATGAATACGTCCGCATGGACAGCTCAGTTCATGAGTAAAAACACTTTTTTGTTAATGCGGTACTGTATTTTGATTAAACAAAAACCTAATGAAAATTATCAAACTCAAAATCGCGATATTTCCTAGTTTACGTAAATGGATGAACTACTTTTCTTTCCTCCTATACCTAGTAAAGTGATTTGTTTCTATTTTACGCCAGTATCATCGAACTCAAGTCGTGGAAGGGGGTAGGAAACGGTGTTTCCGGTTCTCAATCGTTAATCCAAAGGTATAGCCAGGTTAATATTAGAAATGTTAGTAAAAATAAAATGATGTCCCTGTATACTCGTATCATGTCTGATTTCTACTGACTTGTTTACATTATATTATGATTATCTACTTCAGTTTTGTGTGTTAAATTGTAGTATACTTTACTTTGTAAATTTGTAGTTTTTTTTTTATCTTGGTTGAGTATTAGAGGAGGCCGTATTGCCTTAACTCTGCCATATGAAATAAACCATTATTATTATTATTATTATTATTATTATTATTATTATTATTATTATTATTATTATTATTATGTTTTTAAAATGTGTTATATGTTTTTCAATGTATCTGTGACGAAGCTTATAATTGTATGTCTAAATGGCCTAATAAATTGAATTGAATTGAACCGACACAAGATAGCGTGAATTTTTGTATTATGTAGATAAACTGACTAATGAGACAATGAATTCGAAATGGATCCACACACTTAACAATAAAAATTGGCACATTGTGCGTCCTGAATGCGATGCTAGTTCAAGTCCGGAGGGAGCCCTGGTGGCATTCGCGAATCCTAAGCTGAATATTTTTAATTTACTTATTTCTGGTTTAACAATATTTATAGCTGGCTTGGTGGACATCTTGCCTTAGTCCTAACGGAGCCAGGTCCCATGCCAGTCAATTTTTTACTATTGCAGATGATAGATAAAATGGAATGAAAGAGGGAAGTAGGAGTGTCCACAAAGAAACCCTCTGCAATGTCTCCTTTGCGCACAACAAATTCCACCATGACCAGGACGGGAATAGAACTCGGGCCGCTTTGGTGAAACACCAGCGCTCAACTATAGACGCTGCTCGTGGAAACATACTTCCGTTTAACTTTGCGTTGTAAATGAGGTTCAAGGGTAAAACCTACATCCTTGCCTCATTCATTTAATTGTTTTAATTGTATCTAAAATGCAGTTTTCCGCAGTTTTATTTTATTTCTGTGCTCTTGTATAGTACCTCAAATTCTTGCAATAATTTTATTGCAAGATACTGATGTGTGTGTGTCTTTATGTTAAATGTTATGTTTTATTTAACGACGCTCGCAACTGCAGAGGTTATATCAGCGTCGCCGGATGTGCCGGAATTTTGTCTCGCAGGAGTTCTTTTACATGCCAGTAAATCTACTGACATGAGTCTGTCGCATTTAAGCACACTGAAATGTCATCGACCTGGCCCGGGATCGAACCCGCAACCTTGGGCATAGAAGGCAAGCGCTATACCAAATCGCCAACCAGGTCGACTGTATTTATGTGTATGTAGATAGATAGATGGATGGATTTATTGAGCAATATTATACATACAGATGTACTATATTGTCAGAATTTTCTCTTAAATCCAATGCACGGGTCTTCTGACGTTACGCGTGCTGTGTACCTGAAAAAAGTCCTACTTTGTAGGTTTCACCCCCTCACCTATGATTAGATCCAACCGCTCTCTAAAAGAACATACAGATTAATATGAAAATGGCACAAACAAAACACATTACATAATATATCGTAACCTAAAACAGACATAAAATGTGTAATTGAGTAGATACCATTATCCCTTCGTCAGTTCGCATCACAAACTTCAACAGCTGAAGTTATGTATGTATGTATGTATGTATGTATGTATGTATGTATGTATGTATGTATGTATGTATGTATGTATGTATGTATGTATGTATGTAAGTGAGGTGAGTCACTATGACCTACCACTGCGATCTAGTTATATTGCGTTTATCATCAAACTAGGCGCATTTACAACCCACATCGGTTGATCACACTAAAGGTACGGTCACACATCGCTACTTTTGCTGCGCAACTTTTGTACTGCAGCTGCAAAAGTTGCGTGTCGTGTTCACACGTAAACCAAAAGTAGCGCGCTGCACGCTACTTTTCGTGCTGCGCAACCCGAGTGCAGCAAAAGTTGCAACTGGAGGTTGCGAGTCTGTTCACATACAAGGCGCTACTTTTGCAGCCGCAGTCTTGCTGCAGGTTTCCATCTCCGTGTTGACTTCTCAATATACATTTTGTGGTTTTGTTCGCATTATTAATAAACTCATGCAAAAGCTTACTTATCTATTATTATTTGCTTTTCTGTCCTAACTAGTAATCAGAAATTGGCATTATTTTCACTATAAAGCTTTTAGAAACACCTATATACTTAGATGATAACCAACAGCATATTCACGTAATCAATGTTGGCAACCCTCCTGTTTGAAACTACGCTACAGAAAATTAAAAAAGTGAATTATAGCAAATATGCTCAGACTGTGTTGTGCATTTAGTAACTGTTACAAATAATTTATTTTCATCACATGCAACATTAAAATACATCCAAACAAAAGTATTATTGGCACATATGGGTGGCAACACTGGTCGTAACCGCAGCAAAAGTTTCAAGAAAACCGATATCAAAAATGCATCGGCTGCAACCCTGAGAACCCTGTTCACACGTCGCTACTTTTAAGCTGCGCGCAGCATGGAAAAGTAGCGAGCAGCAGGTTCGGCAGCCGCTACTTTTCGGGTTGCACCGTTGTTCACACGTCGCAGTACGAGAGTTACGCAGTTTTTTGTACTGCATCGCTGCAAAAATAGCGACGTGTGACCGACCTTAAGATTCGCTGGTTATGCAGGTTTCGAGCAGACAATCCGACTCTTTCCTAGATCTGTCCCCTGAACGCGTCGCCAGCCGGCGATCGAAAAGTGTTATGCAATGATGATGGAATGGAGATCGGAAGGAGAGATTATTTTAACTAACTTGGGGAAATGTGGAGAACACCAAGAAAAACTCCAACTACGATTTTGTCCGCCACAAGTGTCGCTATAGATTTTTCAATGAGAAATCCCAGGCCGCACCGGCCCTTCTGCGTGACAGGAACAGAGGTCTAGACCACTCGGCCAAAGCAAGGGAATTGAATGATAATTTACCATGTTTCAAATTGAAGGGTTCAGAGCCATGGTGGGCCAAGCGCCATTTATTAAAAAACGGAGAAAGCAAGGGTTAAAGTTAAGTGAATACCAAAGTTTAATGAAGATCGACATACCATTTAGTTTTAATGTGCATACCTTATATCACTTGCTATATTTTTCATTGAATTATGGTATTCACTTAATTTTAACCGTTTTTTTCTGCGTTTTTAGTATATGGCGCTTGGCCCACTATGGCTCTGAACCCTTCCATAACATTTCTCAGTTAATCATACATAAGTCTGACTATAATCTTTAAATTAATATTAACAGAAAGGGTAGCACTACTTTTTATCAATAAGGGCGTATTAACAATTATTGCTGTTAAACAATTATTAGATATGATAGGGCAATTACTTATCCCAATTTATTTGGAATTGATCATAAAATCGCATATCTACAAATAGGGCTACAATAGATGTTGAAGTGAAGTACAATAATTTGAAAGATATGTATAACTGCAAATATACAAGGTATATTTTATTGTTATTACTCCTTTAAAACAGACATAAATGTGTATAATTGAGTAGATACCATGGAAATGGAAATATAAAAATTGGAAATTTATCTTTTGAAGAAATGGAGAAATTCAAATATCTTGGAGTAACAGTAACAAATATAAATGATACTCGGGAGGAAATTAAACACAGAATAAATATGGGAAATGCCTGTTATTATTCGGTTGAGAAGCTTTTATCATCCAGTCTGCTGTCAAAAAATCTTGAAGTTAGAATTTATAAAACAGTTATATTACCAGTTGTTCTACATGGTTGTGAAAATTGGACTCTCACTTTGAGAGAGGAACAGAGATTAAGGGTGTTTGAGAATAAGGTGCTTAGGAAAATATTTGGGGCTAAGAGGGATGGAGTTACAGGAGAATGGAGAAAGTTACACAACACAGAACTGCACGCATTGTATTCTTCACCTGACATAAGTAGAAACATTAAATCCAGATGTTTGAGATGGGCAGGGCATGTAGCATGTATGGGCTATAGAGTGTTAGTTGGGAGGCCGGAGGGAAAAAACCTTTGGGGAGGCTGAGACATAGATGGGAAGATAATATTAAAATGGATTTGGGGGAGGTGGGATATGATGATAGAGACTGGATTAATCTTGCTCAGGATAGGGACCAATGGTGGGCTTATGTGAGCGGCAATGAACCTCCGGGTTTCTTAAAAGCCAGTAAGTAAGTAAGTAAGTAAGTGAGTAAGGGCAATTACTCCTCCTAATTTATTTGGAATTGATCGTAAAATGGCATATCTACAATTAGGCCTACAATAGATGTTGAAGTGTTTATACAATAATTTGAAAGATATAAGTGCAAATATACATGGTATATTTTATTGTTATTATTCCTTTATATTAGAATAAGGACATCCTCAGTGAATACAATTGCATTAATTTATCCGGCACGTTAATCGAAAACATTGACTTTGTTATTCTTTTCGACAAGTATATCCTGAATAATGGTTTCCTGTAGTTTAAGAGTTAGTTCTGGAGGCGCACCTTGCACTGGTGATTGCTTAAGTTCTACACACAGCTTCTCATATATCTCTCGTCCCCTCCACTCGGCTCATTCGGGAGCTGTGAGAGTTTATCGTGGGCTCACAGCAGCAGTTGCTTTATAATTCATGACCTGCCACTAATATCTCCTACTTTCCTTTTCATCAAGCTAGTAGTCGTGCGGTTGTAGCTATGGCTTTCCACCCCGAGACCCCAGATCCAACCATTGCACGCATGTACGTTATCATCGGCATCTCTGTACTTATCGTAAACCAGATTTTTAAGTTTGAAAATAATTGTTATTACATGACACATACTTTCTCGTTTTAAATATAATCCAAAATTAAAATAGCCGCTTATTAAGAATATATTTGGCAAACTTTCAAGCTCACATCCTTACAAATCTTTTTTCCTGCATCTCGAAACTCCCAGTACCTGGATTTTGTATCTACAGCAGCCGTGGCGAAAATGTAACTCACGAGCACATTGTGGCTCGCAATGATAATTGTGCATGTCTCTTGCTTCCCCAACCCCACCCTCTCACTCACTGGAGTCAAACTCCGTTCCATTTATATTTGCCTCTGACCTGTGAGTGGCGTATCGTCGCAATGTCTCTCTCGAAACCATGTACCTCTACAAAAACGAAAGTTTCAAGTAGGATAGGATGACGCATTTGTTTACTGCCAATATGGCGAGAATACTCATATTAAATGTATGATTTCTTCACAAGTATTACGAGGAAAACGGTTGTATAACATAAAACGGCATTATACTACATGTTACTCATGAAACATTAAAAGGTTATGTATTATTATAATTATTATTATTATTATTATTATTATTATTATTATTATTATTATTATTATTATTATTATTATTATTTCGATCCTCTTTCAGCAGATGTATGAATAATGCGGCTAGATCTTCAATTTAAACTCACTGATTTACAATGTAATGTTACAATGAAAGCTAGATGTAAGGACTTGACAAATGTTGAACTTTTCAAATCTTTGCCAAACAATAAATATCCGAACCTTCGTTCTTTCGTTTGCTCTGTTGAAGCCATGTTCGCTACAACTTACGTTTGTGAAAAATTATTTTCAACAATGAAAATAGTAAAAATCTAATTTAGATCACGATTGACAGACAAATACCTTCGTGATCAACTAAGACCGGCAGTAAGTGACATAATTTCTGATTTTGAAACTCTGTCGCAGAGACATTCTGAAGACAGTTAACTTTAGGTTGTGATAATATGTCCTATGTTTTCTTGTTCATTTCTTTCTTCGTTACACGTACTAAACATTAGTTTGTAGCCTAGTTCTGTATAAATTTATATTTAAGTGCCTGAAGTAAGGAAAATGAAAATCCGTTAATAAATCAGACAGTTGCTTCACTTCCCCTTCGGGTGTCCGCCTCCCTCCGTAGGTGCTATCCACGTTGCAGGTTACACAGTGGCTCGGCGCACGATTACATTTTCGCCACGGCTGATCTACAATATCTAATCTGCAATCTCTACTGGAGGGAATACAACTCAATAAGAAGAAAGACAAATCACCGGCGTAACTCATGCAATGGCGCATTTTCCTACTGATCTCAGGTTGCCCTCGAGGGCGAGTTCAAATCCAGCTTGTACTGCTTGATTACCTGGCTGGGTTTTACCCGAGGTTTTCCCCAACGGTAGGGCGGATTTGAAGAAATCTATACAAAATCCTCGGCCTCATCTCGCCAAATACTATCTTGCTCCCAACAGTTCCATTTACAAAACATAACCTAGTATTTGACATTGTGTTGTTAAATAAACGACTGAAAGAAAATAAAAATTAAATCATAAACGCCCTCAAGGATATAGAGATGCATATACAGACGAAATGTGATTATGATATTAATATTAGCATGATGAAGAATTGGTATGACGACACACACAACTATGTGTTGTCCACTTCATACCAGAAAGGAGAAAGAATTTGTCATTTTCAAGAAAGGTAATTTTGTCAATATGACATTTCGGCATCAAGCACATCCCAAATCCATAATTCAGTATTTTTTTTAATTAATCGACTTAAAAAACATAACTGTTCCGTATTCTGGATCCTTGTGGTCACCCTCACTGGAGGGCTGATGATTTAATCAAATCCTTCTCTCTTATTTATTTACATTCCATGGTATTCGTACAGTAAGTACATCGCTTCACAGTTAGAATATGAAACATGCAAAAAAAAATCTTATAAAGACTTAAATATAGTCACGGTCTAGTTAAAATCGGTAGGGCATAGTTGCGCCCCGCGGTCATTTGGAAGGCCTAGGCATGGCATAATTGCGCCCCGAAGAAATCAGGTAGCAGATGGGACATGGCATAGTTGCGCCCCGAAGAAATCAGGTAGCAGATGGGACATGGCATAGTTGCGCCCCGAAGAAATCAGGTAGCAGATGGGACATGGCATAGTTACGCCCCGAAGAAATCAGGTAGCAGGATGGACATGGCATAGTTCCGCCCCGATGAGCATAGTACATACGAAAGTGATTGTCATAAAATAAATAAATTACTTTAAAATATTACAGTGATAGCTGCATTGAAATCAGGTAGGCATAGCGTATGATCAATTTTGCTATTTAAAATAACACTTTTTTATTGATCACACACAATAAATTAACTGCATTTTTTGTTTCTACATCGATATCTTAACCCTACGGTACAGAGTTTCGAAAATTGAAACTTAGAACCATTATCAATTATTAACTCTTCACCCTTTTCGCTAAACTTAACATTCATTTTAAATTAACCTCACTATACGCCACAGACGGTGTGAAAATCACTAATAAAATGTCAAGACTGCTATGGCCCCATATTCCAACGGCTCACTCATTTAAATATGTCAGTTAATAAAGTACTGCCAACTTCATAGTGTTCATTTTAACGGTAGGCTATTGATAATCACTGCATAAACAGTAGAAAAACAGTTAATAAAGTACTGCCAACTTCATGGTGTTCATTTTAACGGTAGGCTATCGATAATCACTCCATAAACAGTAGAAAAAGTTAATAAAATACTGCCAACTTCATGGTGTTCATTTTAACGGTATCCATAATGAATATAAATCGATTAAGAAATCAATAAGGTTGGTTGATTACGAGGCTCGAGTTTCCGTAGTGTCTTTTTCTCTACCTATTTCATTGGGGCGCAACTATGCCATGACCCTTTCTCTACCTGAAGGGAACAGGGCGCAACTATGCCATGCCTTTATCTCTATCTGATGGGAACGGGGCGCAACTATGCCCACAAAACAGGGACCCTTTTTTATCTGTTGCATTTTATCTGACCGTGTGGCGCAACTATGCCTTGCCCGTTAAAATAAATACAAAATAAGGTTCTTAGAAAAATATTTGAGGCTAAGAGGGATGAAGTTACAGGAGAATGGAGAAAGTTATACAACGCAGAACTGCATGCATTATATTCTTCACCTAACATAATTAGGAACATTAAATCCAGACGTATGAGATGGGTAGGGCATGTAGCACGTATGGGCGAATCCAGAAATGCATATAGAGTGTTAGTTGGGAGACCGGAGGGAAAAAGACCTTTGGGGAGGCCGAGACGTAGATGGGAGGATAATGTTAAAATGAACTTGAGGGAGGTGGGATATGATGATGGAGACTGGATTTATCTTGCACAGGATAGAGACCGATGGCGGTAATGAATCTGCGGGTTCCTTAAGAGCCATTTCTATGTAAGTAAGTAAGTAAGAGTTTTGCAATATAGTCTACTACAACAGAAAGGTTTAGTATCAATACTTAATACAAGACAGAAATATCCATGAAGCGTTGTTGAATGTCATAAATTCACCTACAGAATAGAAAGCGTGAGAAATAAAGCACTTCTTTAATTTGGCCCTAAATAATCTTATGTTTCTTTGAGTTTGATTTTTTATATCCACAGGGAGGAAATTAAAAAATTTTTACTGCCATATAACGCACTCATTTTTCATAGTACATTTTTTATGGAGTATGAAAGTCATTTTTTGACGCGTATTTATGCTATGAACTATTGAATTAGTTACAAAGTTTTCACGATTACATACGAGGAATTTTATTAATGAAAAAAATATACTGACAAGCCATTGACATTATTTGTAGTTTTTTGAAAATGGTCCTACACGATTCCCTAAATTTGGCACCTACCTTTATTCAAATTATTTTTTTAGTAGTAATACACTGTTACTATCTGTAGAATTTTCCCTGAATATTATTCCAAAATTTATTACCGAATGAAAGTATGCAAAGTATATTGTTTTTAAGGTATTGATATTTACTATCTCTTGCATAGATCTAATACAAAACATACTGAATTTAATTTGAGGGTAATTTCTTTAATATGATTTTTCCAATTTAACATATTAGCCTGGGAAATGATTTTGACATTTTTGTAAATCCTATGCAAGTCGAACTTGCAAAGATAAGACTGCATTTGCAGTTACAATTAATATCCGTGCAAAATGATACTTGTTTGGAACATCTGTGCCATGGTAAACTTGGTGTCTATGTATTTAAATAATTTTCAGTTGCTAAACATATGCCATTAAGATTCTTTGCAGCAAAAATTTTGACTATGTTTGCTTCTATATATTTATGTGAGCAACTGTTTTCACTAATGCATTATGTAAAGCAGCGGTGACGAAAATGTAATCATGCGCCGAGTCACTGTGTAACCTGCAACGTGCGTAGCACCTATGGAGGGAGGCGGACACCCGAAGGGGAAGTGAAGCAACTGTCTGACTTATTAACGGATTTTCATTTTCCTTACGTCAAGCACTTAAATATAATTCTATACAGTTCAAGGCTACAAACTAATGTTTAGTACGTGTAACGAAGAAAGAAATAACAATAAATGAACAATATCACAACCTAAAATTAACTGTCTTCAAAATGTCTCTGCGACAAAGTTTCAAAATCAGGAATTATGTCACTTACTGCCAGTCATAGTTGATCACGAAGATATTTATCTGTCAGTCGTGATCTAAGTTTGGTTTTTACTACTTTAATTGTTGAAAATAATTTTTCACAAACGTAAGTTGTAGCGAACATGGCTTCAACAGAGCAAGCGAAAGAACGAAGCTTCGGATATTTATTTTTTGGCAAAGATTTGAAAGTTCAACATTTGTCAAGTCCTTACATCTAGCTTTCATTTGACATCACATAGTAAATCAGTGAGTTCAAATTGAAGAGCTAACCGCATTATTCGTACATCTGCTGAAAAAGGGTCGACGTACAGAGATGATGATGATGATGATGATGATGATGATGATGATAACACTTAACTTTTAATGTTTCATCAGTTACATGTATAATGCCGTTTTATGTTATATAAATAAATAAATTAGCCTATTATTATTATTATTATTATTATTATTATATTACAACCGTTTTCCTCGCAATACTTGTGAACAAATCATGTACATTTAATATTCTCATCATATTGACAGGAAAAAAAATGCGTCCTCCCATCCTACTTGGAACTTTCGTACATGGTTTCGAGAGAGACTATGCCACTCGCAGGTCAGAGACAAATACAAATGGAACGGAGTTTGACTCCAGTGAGAGTGAGGGTGGGGGTTGGCGCAATTAAAAACACTTTATCTGAAGTAAACCCAGATTTTGACGAAATAATTGCAAATGCAAAAGAAAGTAACTAAAATGTTGTTTTGTATTATTTGTTTACTGTTGTCTAAACTACACAAACTGTAATCACTATTTATCTAAAATCAGCAATCCGCCATTGCACTCATGTCTGTTCATGTTTCCATCTATCAGTTCGTTCCAAACTACAGTAGGCCTACTAAGCATTTTATGGTTCTGTGGATTGCTTATCAAATGGTTCGGCGTTTGACCATCGCTGAATCAGAAATTCAGGGACTTTTCGTTGAAAAGACAAACTTATATTATTTCTATCATGTAAGAAAAAAAATTATGAAATGAATAACGAGCCGATTTTGATTAAATCGTCATTTTTTTCATGAACCAACTTCAGTAAAATTATTATAGATTTATTTCATGGCCATTTCCGGTTCAGGTACTCAATAATAAGTAGTTCAGTTCTGAAAATATTGATATACTCACAAGGAACACCCCTGATTTCGAAAAAACAGAACTGCACCACAATGTAGTTGAAAGTCACGTACTGTACGTGCCCCTGCTTTCAGTGGAGATAGTCGTTTGTCTGTAAAATTTCGCAGTTACGCACTGGAGGGTTCCATTGTATCACGCTTTGCGCGCAATCCATTGCGCCGGTCGAGATTGTGTCGGTGATGTTATCGCATGTCTTGTTGTCTGTGTATGTAGTGAGACGAAACACAATGGTTCCAAAACTACCACAAAAAAAAAATTAGTTCTATTTCAAATCTACCCCTTAATAATTTTAAACAGTAGATATAATTCCATCTACCAAAATTTAATATTCAAGCAATCAATTCAACTAATGTTTTGCGATTGATTGAACTGAAAATACGATGTAAAGTGCACAATGAAAATGGTATTAGTGTGAAGGACAGCCAGTCGCATGTTTCTTTGCTTACTTGATTAAAAAAAAGATATGGTTTATTTAACGACGCTCGCAACTGCAGAGGTTAAGCCTTGGTTTTTTATGAACCGGCGCATACGACATGTGAGGTGCGAGGCGGGCCTCGCACAAATCCGAATTACACGAGAGATAGTGAGTGGTTTCTATGACTGCGAGATGCGAGGTCTGCGCACTCGCAGCTATAGGAACCACTCACTATCTCTCGTGCAGTCCGGATTTGTGCGAGGCGTCGGTTCAGAAAAACCAAGACTTTTATATCAGCCTCGCCGGTGTGCCGGAATTTTGTCCCGCAGGAGTTCTTTTACATGCCAGTAAATCTATTGACATGAGCCCGTCGCATTTAAACATCTCGACCTGGGCTGGGATTGAACCCGAAACGTCGAGCATAGAAGGCCATAGCTATACCAACTACGCTAGCGAAGCCGACTTCCTTCATTATGAACAAATATGAAAACCTCTTACAAAGTGGAAGTACCACAACGTTAGATAGCAGTTATGATAACGATAAGCAGTACATTGAATGGAGTGGAGATAGTTCCAGTTTGATAGGAGAAGAAGGTAGCAGCCAGAGTGAATATAAACTTTCATCTCCAAAAACGAGCAAAGTGTCTATTGTCGCCACAATATTTGACGAGTGAACATTAGACAGTAGCCTATTTTTGACAATTATCATGGCCGAGGATACAACACATGAGAAGCTACTGAAGCGGTATCCCAAACTGAAGACGAAAAGTAATATTACAGTGGTGTTGGAATATACAGGTTGTTTCCGAGGTGATGTCACAAACTTTCAGGGACGATGGCGAAGGGCACATGTATCAATTTGAGATAAGGAACCCTGGTCCGGAAATGACCGAGTCGAAAGTTACAAGCAAAAATAGTTCTGTGGAAATCAAATAATTTTATTCCTCTGTACACCTTATTTATGTGTATTTATCTGTACATCTTACACATACTGTATTCATCTGACGTTGTTTACGTTGTCTACTTACAGTATTCCATTCAGTGCGCTGTCTGAGTGATGGGGACAGGAAACTACACTAAAGCAATGCACATAGCGTAATTTGTAACGGATATGGTCGGTCCTCTTATGCACGTCTGTAGACAGCAGTGTATGTATACAAGTTGCAGTGTCCAGTCGATCAGTCCTAGTGAAATGGAGGAGTACACGAGAGCGGAATAAGCAGACCTGATTTTCGAATACGGATGAGCCAATGGGAACAGTAGACAAGCTCACAGATTGTATCGGGGCAAGTACCCACGTAGGAGACATCCGGCCCATATCATTTTTCCACGATGTTCCAAAAGTTAAGGGACGGAGGGCACGTGGTGCCAAATTACAAGTCTGTTTCCACATAACTACTTTTGCTTATAACTTTCGACTCAGTCATTTCCGGACCATGGTTCCTTATCTCAAATTGATACATGTGCCCTTCGCCATCATCCCTGAAAGTTTGTAACAGCACCTCGGAAACACCCTGTATAGCAGAGAAACGAAAATATGTAAGCGTGTTCAAGGGAAACCGCACGTAACAAGTATTATGCTATCAAACAACAAACAATAGTCAAGATTGATGAGGCTAGAGCAGAACGGTATAACGTACATTATTGGAACTTACTACATTGGGCACATGAAGCAGCCAAAAATATCGGACTTTTGAACTTCTAAGATTCAATAGATTTCATTGATAATTTTAAAACTGATTTTGGAATAACATCGCGCCATATAACAATTTGTTATTATTTTACGACGCTTTATCAACTTTTTTGGTTATCTACCATCTGAATGAGATGAAGATGATAATGCCAGCGAAATGAATCCAGGGTCCAGCGCCGAAAGTTACCCAGCATTTTCTCTTAATGGTTGAGGGAAAACCCCGAAAAAACCCCAACCAAGTAACTTTCGTCAACCAGGACTTGAACCCGGGCCCTCTAGTTTCACGGTCAGGCATGCAACCGTTACTCCACAGCGGTGGACCCCTTTAACTACGATGCAACCAAAGAACGCGAATCAGAAAGAAAAAGAAATAATTCAATGTGTGGAAACATACATTACTGACGTCAATGATCTTATTGCAAGTAAACATATGCAACTGGAGTATGTTTGGAACTGTGACCAGAGTCAATATAAATATGAGATTTCATGCGAAAGAACGTTGTCCACAAAAGGTGAGAAACATACTGAAAGGACGATGTTATCACTGCATAGCGCAACACACAGTTGCACGATAGACGTTGCAATGTCAATGGATTGCGTTTATCAAGCAAACTGTATACAGAATGTTTCCGAGGTGGTGTTACAAACTTTCAGAGATGATGGCGAAGGGCACATGTATCAATTTGAGATTAGGAACCATGGTCCGGAAATGATTGAGTCGAAAGTTATAAGCAGACATCGGATTCTAGGGCAAATGCCTATTTTGTTTCCTTAGGAGAAAAGTAAAAATAATTATTAATATTTGTGTTTCATGGAAATTGAAAGGTATTCAAAGAGTTTTATAGTGCCCTAAAATGCCCTAAAACGGTTATTAGAGCCTAATTTGTTAATATTCGCCTAAAAATGCCTAACTCACTGTAAAGTTTCGCATTTTACTCTTACTTTTTATAATTTATACATGCATTCACTGCGAAATTTAAGGCATTTAAAAAGTGGAAAGTTTGCTTCACATCGACCATGAAACCATTGATAAAGGAAACAAAATGTTTTGAATCTCACGACACTCGCAATAGATTTCACCGAATTTAACATGTTTGGAGGCATAAATGCCGACAAAGAACCAACCTTAGTTTTGAAGCAGGCAACAATCACAACATGTGCTGCTACCGATTCAGAGATACACTATACTATAAAAATGACTGTTTTCGGTCTGAAACCGATTAGCTGTACTGCCCTTCAGAGTGTCATAAAATCACAATTTTTGGAGAAAGAGTGTTTTTGAAATATTTATGAAAAGGCGTAAAACTGCGAATTAGTAGGGTAAACCGTTACAAAATATTTAAAAGAATGGCCCTCCTAGTGTTAACACTACCAGGAAATGCAACAATAAGTGGAACTTTGTATTTTTGTACAATTGAATCTCAATAACAACAGTTCATTTGAATGCTTGTTAACAGTTGCTCTTTCCCTCACCTTATTTGTGTTGAGAAGTTTTGAGCGGTAGGACGTTTTCCTGTGAAGTTTAACGCGATAATGCCGAAAAATATAAGTGCAAAATGTACATTGATCCGGCAATGGCTAACAGAATATTCAGAATTCACTTATGATGGAAAAATAATATTCTGCAAGATTTGTAGCAAACAGGTATGTAACAATAGTTGAAATATATAAATTCTATTAATTTTAATGAGTAGGCCTATAATATTTATACATTGACTGAGCTATCCTGAGGTATAATTCTTTTTAAGACCACTACACTTTAACCTTTTAAATTCCGATAGTTAAAGTATTTGCAGGTCATTAAAATTTGGATTGTTCGAACCCACTAACTTTGTGATAGAAATACGGCAATACAACAATTAGGATTTTATTTTAATTCAGTTTACTTTACATTTTTAGATTTCGCAAGAAAAGAAGTGCCACCTAAAGCAGCATGTGCAAGGAGCGGCTCATAAGGCTAAAGCTCAGCAGAAAAATCAACTGCAACAAACTTTACTAACACAGCCTTCTTCATCCAATCTCAGCAGCAATTTCTATGCTGATTTAACCAGAGCGTTTGTTGCTGCTAACATTCCCTGGAATGCAATTGAAAATCCGGTTTTAAGACAGTTTTTACAAAAATACTGCAAACAAAATATCCCCATCTGAGTCGACCCTAAGAAAAAATTACTTAGACAGAATATACAATGAAACTTTAGCTTCCATTCGGGAGGATATAGGTGATTCTTACATATGGGTCTCTGTGGATGAAACCTCAGATCCTATGAATAGGTATATAGCAAATATGGTAGTAGGAAAACTTAGTCCTGATGGACCTTCGATTCCACACCTCGTATGTGTTAAGGAACTTTCGAAAGTGAATAGCCAAGCCATTGCTTATTTTGTAAATAAAGGCCTACAGTCTTTATACTCAGGTAATATAGACGATCCTAAAGTTCTGTTCTTTTGTACTGATGCTGCCTCATACATGGTTGCTGCAGCTCCACTTCTTAAAACATTTTATCCTAACCTCACGCATGTAACCTGTCTAGCACATGGCCTTCACAGGGTTTCTGAAACAATCCGGAATGAATTTCCTCTTGTCAATTCGTTTATTTCTAACACAAAAAAAATGTTTTTGTAAAGCCCCATCCAGGATTTCAATATTCAGAGAGAACTTTCCAGATATCCCACTCCCACCTCAGCCGGTTGTTACACGATGGGGAACCTGGATTCAGTCAGTGGTGTATTATTCTAAGTATTTTAAAGAAGTGGTCACAGTTATTGATAAATTACCTGAAACTGATAGTGCAGCGTGTGTGAAAGCAGTGAAAGATTGTCTGAATGACTCACGAGTGAAAAACGATATTGCCTACATAACATCAAACTTTTCTTTCATACCTGCAAGCATTGAACAATTAGAACGTGAAAAACAATCTCTTTGTAGCCAAATAGCAATAGTAAAGGAAGCTCAAGTGAACATACATTCTGCTTTGGGCGAAACTGGGAAAAAAGTTAAAAATAAGTGGGACAACGTATTAAATAAGAATGTAGGATTTTCATTGTTGGAAAAAGTATCAAGAGTGATATCGGGGGAAAGTGTAAATGTTCCAGTAAGTATTGATGTTTCTATGGTACCTAATTTAAAATTTGCGCCTCTCACATCAGTTTCGGTTAAAAGAAGTTTTTCTGCTTTCAAAACGATTCTCAGTGACAAAAGGCAAAGGTTAACTGTGGAGAATTTAGAAAAAATTCTGGTGGTGTACTGTGCAGATAATTATAATAAAGTCTGAGCATGGAACTGAATTTCAATAACTTAAAATGAGTAATCTTGATATCAATAATCATTATTTCATTAGTTTCAATATATTAAATTTGTGCAGCTCTGTTTATAAATATAATATAGTATTCTTTTTTAATGTTTAAACATACTTTTTGTGCGTATTTTAGTGTATAACTAAAAATTTCAGTGAAAGAAATAAGTATGATACCTTGATGTGCCTAAAATGCCTATTTTCATTAAAATAGAGCCTAATTTTACAAATTTTGAGCTTATTTTAGGCGCCTAAAACTGCAATTTTTAGTGCCTAAAAATCCGATGTCTAGTTATAAGCAAAAATAGTTGTGAGGAAATGGAATTGTAATTTGGCATCACGCCCTCCTTCCCTTAACCTTTGGAACAGTCGTTGAAAGATGGTATGGGCCGGATGTCTCCTACGTGGGTACTTGCCCCGATACAATCTGTGAGCTTGTCTACTGTTTCCATTGGCTCATTCGTATTCGAAAATCAGGTCTGCTTATTCCGCTCTCGTGTACTCCTCCATTTCATTAGGACTGATCGACTGGACACAGCAACTTGTACACATACACTGCTGTCTACAGACGTGCATATCAGGACCGACCGTTACACATTACGCTATCTGCATTGCTTTAGTGTAGTTTCCTGTCCCCATCACTCAGACAGCGCACTGAATGGAATACTGTAAGTAGACAACGTAAACAACGTCAGATGAATACAGTTTGTGTAAGGTGTACAGATAAATACGCATAAATAAGGTGTACAGAGAAAAAAAAATTTCATTTCCACACAACTATTTTTGCTTGTAACTTTCGACTCGGTCGTTTCCGGACCAGTGTTTCTTATCTCAAATTGATACATGTGTGCCTTCGCCATCATCCCTGAAAGTTTGTAACACCACATCGGAAACCCCTGCATATTCGTCCAGGAACAGAATGGAAAATTTGGACCTCGTGTGTACGAGAAATTGAAGAAAATTGTCCTGTAAATGTTGCTGTGGACGCCAGTGTGAGCGGAAAGATGACGAAACAAACAGGGACTGAGGCAGAATGGCCCATCTGTCAGCGTCGAGTTCACGAATGCCATCCATGCCACCAGTAGGACTTGGATAATCATAGCATGTAAGGGTGCAGAATGGGCCAAACCGTGCCTAAGTGTGCGGATCCGATCCGGGTCCAGTCCAAGTAAAGGACAAATAATTGAAGTAGCATAAGTGACCATTAAATTATTGTGCTGTAACATGATTTATGTCTAAAACATAAACAGATGCGTTTCCCATTCACTGTGGTCTAAAGCAAGGAGATGCACTATCACTTTACTTTTTAACTTTGCTCTAGTCCGTTTAGAGTATGCCATTAGGAAAGTCCAGGATAACAGAGAGGGTTTGGAATTGAACGGGTTACATCAGCTGCTTGTCTATGCGGATGACTTGAATATATTAGGAGAAAATCCACAAACGATTAGGGAAAACACGGGAATTTTACTTGATGCAAGTAAAGAGATAGGTTTGGAAGTAAATCCCGAAAAGACAAAGTATATGGTTATGTCTCGTGACGAGAATATTGTACGAAATGGAAATATAAAATTTGGAAATTTATCTTTTGAAGAGGTGGAGAAGTTCAAATATCTTGGAGCAACAGTAACAAATATAAATGTTACTCGGGAGGAAATTAAACAGAGAATAAATATGGGAAATGCCTATTATCATTCGGTTGAGAAGGTTTTATCATCCAGTCTGCGGTCAAAAAATGTGAAAGTTAGAATTTATAAAACAGTTATATTACCGGTTGTTCTTTATGGTTGTGAAACTTGGACTCCCATTTTGAGAGAGGAACATAGGTTAAGGGTGTTTGAGGATAAGGTGCTTAGGAAAATATTTGGAGCTAAGAGGGATGAAGTTACAGGAGAATGGAGAAAGTTACACAACACAGAACTGCAGGCATTGTATTCTTCACCTGACATAATTAGGAACATTAAATCCAGACGTTTGAGATTGGAAGAGCATGTAGCACATATGGACGAATCCAGAAATGCATATAGTGTGTTAG
Source organism: Periplaneta americana (assembly GCF_040183065.1). Classification (NCBI taxonomy): domain Eukaryota; kingdom Metazoa; phylum Arthropoda; class Insecta; order Blattodea; family Blattidae; genus Periplaneta; species Periplaneta americana. The sequence goes on from NC_091132.1 coordinate 140,295,907, forward strand.
TTGGGAGGCCGGAGGGAAAAAGACCTTTGGGGAGGCCGAGACGTAGATGGGAAGATGATATTAAAATGGATTTGAGGGAGGTGGGATATGATGATAGAGATTGGATTGATCTTGCTCAGGATAGGGACCAATGGCGGGCTTATGTGAGGGCGGCAATGAACCTCCGGGTTCCTTAACAGCCAGTAAGTAACTAAGTAAGTAAGTAAGACAAACACAAGGAAAACAATAAATTTTGGAACTGCGCTCTCATCATTACAGGAACGATTGTGAAGCCACCCACGCTAAGATTGGAGTCCAGGGGGTCTATTCGCTGCCGTACAGCATGTAACAGCTGAAGTCTCATATTAGTAGGCCTACATCTTGCAAGAGATTTAAAAAATAGAACGGCACAATCCCGTCTGCCTTTTAACACGTGGACGGAGGCGTGGTCATCGACAGAGAGAAGCGTGCGAGAGGGACGCTTAACTCGAAAGAACACATTCATCAGTCACCACAAAATGAGCTTGGCATCTCCAGAGAATTTGCCACTTTATTAACAGCTATGTGCCAAAAATAATAAAATAAACATTGTTCCTCTTTTATATTAAGTTTCTCCTAATACTATTTTCATACGTGGGTTTACAATAAAGTGCGTCTGTTTTATTTCCTTACCGCTAAGTAGCACTAACTCCCATGTTAAGGGTAGAAATACTAGATTGTAGAGATGGGTAAAAAAAAAAAAAGCTGGAACAGTTTTTTTTAACCGTTTCACAATTGAAACTATTTGAAACTGTTTCGTATCGAAACAGTTTCGTGAAATAACCTGTTCCAACTGTTCCAAAGAGAGTTACACTGCTCCAGTTACCACTTCAACGTTCTACATGGTTCCAAGGAATAAACAGTTCAATTTCCAAACAGCTTCCCTGTTCTTTACTGTCTGCAAAGACCACGTGTAGCGCTATTATCTACCTCCAAACAAAACTACAGGGACATCATTTTATTTTTACTTCAATTTGTATTGTACCTGAGTTTTTGAATACACTTCACTCCCACCCCTTCTACTAATGAAGTTCAACCGTCCTCCACACAGATCCAAGGCCGCATATACAGTCATAGTAGCCTTAAGGTCATAGTAAACAGTATGTTCCAAAAATATGTTCGCGTTTTCCAGTGACGAAAGAGCTTTCAATCATTTTCCATTTGCCTACGTAGCATCCCGGTTTCCCCCATCTGCTTCTATTCGCCTCTCTGTAAATGCTAGTGGCTGGGCTGTTTTAGCTCTTTTCTGAGAACATTAATTTCTGTTAGGAATTGGACGTCTACGTAATACTATACCCATACAATTGTTTAAAAGAACTTAATAAAAGGGCCTCGTTAAGTAATTAACTGTCATATGATTTCCCCCCTTCGTACAACCCTGCGACGTGACCACTTCGATGAATAGTACATAGCATGTCTGAGTAATTTTATCTTTTCAGATCGGGAGAAGTGAAGATTGAATTTACAGTACGTAAGGTACTCTTTTATAGATTAGGTACAGAATTATTTCAACATGAGTTACTGATACGAAGTACGAACCTGGTAATTGGAATTAGGTACAATAGTCTATAGTGCGATAATATGCACATTAGAACTGAAGTCTGTATCGAAATGAACGGCCACCATTTTGAAAATTGTGTTTAAATATCCATATCATGATTATTTTTCAATTTAACTTCATTCTCTATATTGTGCGCTAATGTGCTGTAGACAGTGTAATATACACTGCATAATGAATATGTCCGAATGGATAGCTCAGTTCGTTAGTAAAAACACTCATTGTTAATACTGTACTGTATTTTGATTAAACAAAAACCTAATGAAAATTATCAAACTCAAAATCGCGATATTTCCTAGTTTACGTAAATGGATGAACTACTTTTCTTCTCTCCTATACCTAGTAAACTGATTTGTTTGTATTTTACGCCAGTATCATCGAACTCCAATCGTGGAAGAGGTAGCAAAAGGTGTTTCCGGTTCTTAATCGTTGATCCAAAGGTATAGCCAGGTTAATATTAGAAATGTTAGTAAAAATAAGATGATGTCCCTGTAGATATAATATCGGTTCCACACGGCCTTCGTGCAAAAGTAGTCTATGTAGGACCGTTCAATTTAATTGTACGAATGAAATTCCCTAATAAATCTGATATTATTATTATTAACAGCCGCCCATTGATGGAGAATGTGTGTTATTATTAATATACCGCGAAAATATTATCGGATAATGTCTTATTGTTATTAAACTCTCCTAGGATTATATATGCGTTATTTTTACTAAAATCGATTCATTTTGAATTGTAGTTATTTACTGTACTCTTTAACAGTAACTACGAAAAATGACTTTCGTCGTCATAATACACTGAACAGCTGATTTAAAGACGTCTGTGGCTCCAGTACTAACGCCTGCCTCTTAACACTTGGAGCCCGGGAAGACCAGTCTTCTATCCCCGGACAGGTCGTGATGGAGTTTGTGGTGAACAAAGCACACGTTGCAGAGGGTTTTTCTCGGGGTACTCGCGTTCCCCTCTATCATTCCACCAACACTGTCCACCTTCCCCTAATTTCAACTACTATCCGCAATAGTAAAGATAGGTGAATTCTTGTAGGTAGTACGGGTTTCCGATGATGATATTGAAAGGGCTCGGGGTTACGGGACTTATCAGGCTACTCGTATGCTAATAGGATCTATCAGGGTCTGAGGCAGAATGTCCCATCTGTCAGTTTTTTGAGTATATCAAATGGAACACTTTCCTCATGTTGTGAAGAGATAAATATAAGATTGTGTGTGCCATGTGTATCCATGAATGTGCTGAAGTGTGTTTTGGGGAGTAATACAGTCCTTTTTGAAGTCCTTTTTTTCTGTTATAACTTTCCCTTTTTTTTTTTTTTTTTTTTTTTTTTTTTTTTTTTTTTTTTTTTTTTTTTTGATGAAAACTTTTCCCTTTAAAATCCGGTCTCTGAAAATGATTATCAAAATAAATTTGCTAAACTTCTGATACCAATTTACGGACTAAAGCAACCTGATAGAAATTGAATAGCCATGCACAGTTTATGAAGTCGAGACAATTGCGAGTATATTCATGAGAGCAATTTATATAGCCATAATGTTGGTATTGATGATATTATACCGGATGAAAATAATATAACTGTGCAGATTTTAACTCCTTATTCGTTCGATAGAGAAGAACAAAAAATTCTAATATTATATCAGGGTCCCAAATCAATACTCTTCTCAGAAAAAAAAGTCCCTTAAATGTTAATATTGGTTTGCTTCCAGGACGATACGTCCACAGCAGTACATCCATCAGACAATTTGTCCATTATCTTACGTCCACAGCTATTTTACCCAAGGAAATTAGTCCAGCAAACATTTCGTCCACCAAAAAATTTGTCCATTAATATTTCGGTCAAGAATTATTGTTTCCATAATTTTTCCCCCATTTTTCTTTGTGCACTAGTTTCTGTGCCAACTAAATAATTTGTCCTCGAATATTTTGTCTATTTTTGGGTAGCAGGTACTTCCAATATGCAATTTAAAATTGAAGGGTTGCTATTGAAATGTATTTAATTATTTTGTAGCATAATAATTTTCATTTCTATGGAAATATGTAGGTCTAGTTCATTGGTTCAGCATTATTTTTTTTAAGTAAGTGAAAACATTTAAAATGGCTTATATGATAGCAATCGTGATAGCTAGTCCACAACAATTATATTTACCACTTTCATTTATTATTATTATTATTATTATTATTATTATTATTATTATTATTATTATTATTATTCAGAGCGTGGTGCCGACCACACCACCTCATTCTAGTGCCAAGGTCATGGAAAGCATGGAGCTCTACCTCCATGCCCCCCAAGTGCCTTCATGGCGTGTTACGGGGATACCTTTACCTTTTTTATTATTATAGTAGTGGTAGTGGCATAGTAATAATAGTGTAAGCCAGTGATGTCAATTGATGCCCATAGGAGCAAGCGCGCGCTTTAGAGCCCAGGAGAGCCTGAGCGCTTTACAGCGGAAAGGGGAGAGACAGACGAAAGAGGTAGTATATGCCGCTTGGTCGAGCTATATACAGGGATGGCCAGCACTGATTCAATGGATAAAGGGAAGAGAACTTATTAAAACTGTACCCATGTTAATTTTTAGATTTGTCTGAGAAGTATAAGTGCATTATAAGAATGTAAGTTTTAATTTTAATGTTCATTTTTCACGAGTTTGCTTTTTTATTAAAAGGAATATTTTTTCAAATTTTTTGCAGAAAAGTGAAATTTTCAGATATGTTTGTTTAGTAGCCTTACAGGTACTAAAACAATGTTTTCGTAAATCTACTATATAGTAAATACGTATTACTGAAGATAGTGTATTAAAATGTTTGAAACTATTCGCATGAAAAATGTTTGTAAGGAAATGAATTAACAAAGCAAATACTGTTACATCACAAACAAATGATATGTCCCCATGTGTTGGTAAAACGTCAGCTCTATAGCTTCAGCAGATTTCGAGATAATTTAATACTCTGATAACAGAAAGTTGCGCACCAATATCACCTAAAAGCATAATGCGATAAGAGTTTTATTATGTAATATTAGTTACAGTTAAAACATATAACTAGACAACTTTGCTTTGCACTATAACATTGTTTTGATTACTCTCATAAGGCTAAAGATACCATCAATATCAATTTCAACTTATCATGTCATATTCAGTGTCTTTCTTTGGGATAACACCACATTCTACTATATACAGTCACGAAGCTTGAGGTTTGAGGGTGCTAGAAACAATAGACTGTGACGGTACTATTTTGCATTGCCTGTAATGAGGCGATATTAGCGATCCTAGTGGTGAGCAACTATCTAATGTTTACATATTTACTACGTATTGAGCTTCGCGACTGTATATACTAGACTGTGATAACACTTTCTTTATGAATGATGTGTTTAATTCACTTAGTACAGTATAGTTGTAGTTATTATGGAATTTGTGTGAATATTCCTTCTTTACTCTTTTTTATGTTATTAACGTTTAAAACACAACTGCAATATTAGGCTAAGAAATAGGTGTTAGTACTTTCGTTTTACAGACAATATAGAAAATAACAAACAGAAAGAAGCCATATAAAAATAACGACATAAAATTTCACGTTCCGTTTGAAGTTTGTGCACCACTGTTTTCTTAATCCAACAGGCTACTTAGTTCTCCTTCCATACCTAGCGCTTAATGCCCGCGCACGACGTCAAGGTCAGAAAAATGCGCTTGCTTTGACATCATCATTATGCATTATGCAAACGGACGATCAGGAATATTGGACACAATGTACTGGACGAGACAATAAAATGGCCAACTTAATAAAGAGAACAAACGATGAAAGAGTAATGGAACGGAGAAAAATTCTCTCCGGCGCCGGGATTTGAACCCGGGTTTTCAGCTCTACGTGCTGATGCTTTATCCACAAAGCCACACTGGATACCACCCCGGCGTCGGACAGAATTATCTCTGATTAAGTTCCAACTCTTGGGTTCCCTCTAGTGGCCGCCCTCTGCACTACGTCATAGATGTCTATGAACGTAGGACCGAAGTCCACACATGTGCTGAGGTGCACTGGTTATGAGTGACTAGTTGGCCGGGATCCGACGGAATAAGCGCCGTCTTAAATCACGAAGTGATTTACGCATATCATATGTATTATTTTAATGTACCGAAGTACATATGATATTTCCATGCAGATATTCTGCGTCATCATGCGATGAAAGAGTAATGGAACGGAGAAAAATTCTCTCCGGCGCCGAGATTTGAACCCGAGTTTTCAGCACTACGTGCTGATGCTTTATCCACTAAGCCACACCGGATACCACACCGGCGTCGGACAGAATTATCTCTGATTAAGTTCCAACTCTTGGGTCATAACGAGTGCACCTCAGCACATGTGTGGACTTCGGTCCTACGTTCATAGACATCTATGACGTAGTGCAGAGGGCGGCCACTAGAGGGAACCCAAGAGTTGGAACTTAATCAGAGATAATTCTGTCCGACGCCGGGGTGGTATCCGGTGTGGCTTAGTGGATAAAGCATCAACACGTAGAGCTGAAAACCCGGGTTCAAATCCCGGCGCCGGAGAGAATTTTTCTCCGTTCCATTAGGCCTACTCTTTCATCGCATGATGACGCAGAACATCTGCATGGAAATATCATATGTACTTTGGTACATTAAAATAATATATATAAAAAGAGAACAAAGATAAATGTAGGATATAATAAAATGTGGACCAAACTTTCAGGGGACAAAATAGCACACTGGACATTTAAACTGTGGACGAAATTATAGTGGACATAAAACACCAGAGGACGAAAAAATACAGTGGACAGAATATCAAAGGGACGTACGAAACAGTGGACGAAATATCCGTCGACATAACGTCTGGGAACCTTGTTTTAAGTACTATCTGTAAGATTCTGATTTCTACTCTTGTCATTAGAGAATTTTATAAAGATTGATTTATCAATTTACAATTTATAAATAAAGTGGACGTTTTCTTGCGAATTAACACGTATCGTTACATTTCTTCCTATAACCATTACAGGTTGCCATTGACAAAGAGTACCATGATACAATAAGTATAGAGAAATGACTTGAGGCTTTATGAAACATATTTTGTTGTTACAGTGAAAATAACAAATTGAAATAGATTGAAACACAAAATAATATACGAAATGACGTCAAGAAGATGTGAATTACAGTCATGGTACCTTTGAATGATGCCTGAAAATAGCTATTAATCCTTTGCGTGTTTGTTTTTTAAAATAATGTGTTTAATCTGTAACTACAGTCAGTGTATTGTTATTAGTATCTCTTTGTTGTTACCTGTTGCTTTAAAAAGAATGAGTTTAATTTGTAAGTTTGTCATTTTTTCTACAATTCCTTTACTGTACTGTTTACATTTGTTGTTAAAGCTTTTGTATTGCCTCTACAATTTTATATTGTCCTTCAAGAATTTCGGTATTCGTTAGTTGTTAAGTCATTACTTGTATTATATTTTAATTATTGTAATTGTTCCTGAAGCATGTATGTAACTTGTAACCGTAAATCATTGCTTGTAATATCTCTTTATTATTCTTAACTGTTTCATTGTTCATGAATCAAGTATTAATTTGAAAGTGAAAGTGAAACTTTGTTTTATTAATCTACTGTTATCTTTTTAAGATCGTGATCTACTCTGAAACGGTTAGACATTCTTGTATACCTTTTATATTGATTATTCCTCAAACATCTCATTAATCTTTAACAGGATCCATTATTTCACTAATGTGCAGTCTTCTACATAATCCATGTGAATTGTAACTGTGGCCACTATTTTATGTTATCACTTTACTATTGTTTATTGGTTATAAAATATGTATTTTGATGCCAACTATAACCCTAATATACCTCAGGGTGAAATAGGGTTTATTAAATTGGATAATAAAAAAAAACACGTATCGTCATTTCCTGCCATTAGGAAGCCTGTTAACCCTACTGCAGTGACTAAGGGCCGGAATACTGCTTTTGAGCTCAGAGTTCACGTGTGTATTTTTAGGTAAACCGGCGATGCGCTGTTGCCAAACTACGCGGACTTTCAGCCTAATTTTCTACTTAACCATGCACTACAAATATAACTACCACCGGTGAAAACCAATTTCCAGTTCATACATATTCATTCCTTCATTCAACCCGCGCCCACAACAAGACGTTACTGCCTATAAAATGAGCGAGCTCACCTCCAAGATGCTGACCAGGAAGATGAAGTAGGGCGGATGCCAGGACCGCAGTAGCAACAGCCAGCTGTGCTGCTCGCCGCGTGCGGACTGCTTGGGCCTCGTGAGGCCCCGCTGCTCCTCGTGGTGAAGGCACTCGCACACGGGCAGCTCCTCCGGGGCGATGAGCTGCACTAGGACCTCCGTGCCCGCAGCCATGCCCTGCCTAGTGCGCGGGACCCATACCTACGCCACTATTAAGTTGCGCGTGGAAATAGCGCAAGCCATCATGTTCTCCGCGAGCCTTGCTTCTTGTCTGAGCGACGACCACACGCCCACCTCTCAGCGGGGCCGACAGGGAAACACATGCACGGGCTGACGTCATCTGCAGCACAATAAAAACAACGCAACCTCGTGACTAAAGAGTAACCAAAACATAAACAAGCGAGCAGGAACTTTTGCAGACCCAACGCAACACTTACGTATTGTACTATTTTGTTCATATTATAGTACATTATGCAACGAGCTTATAATGATAGTAATTAAGAAAGCGAGTATGGATGTTTATGAAACGAGCGCAAGCGAGTTTCATAATTTTCATACGAGCTTCTTAATTACCATTATAGGCGAGTTTCATACGACTTTTTATGCTCGACCATATTTCTAACTTGAAATTACCGGTATTCAGATGTATACATTTAATTTGTATCTGACAAGATCGGAAGTGACCTTGTTCTAGGTCGTGAATTGTGAGATGTGCGCAGACGCGAAAATATTGATTTTTTCCCAGGAACAATAATGTCATTGACCTTGATGTATAATCCCGTTAAACTTGATAATATTATAATATTATAACCTTGATTATTGAATTCGACATTGAAAAACGAGATAACAAATTGAATTTATTTCAATATTATTTACAATTAACGCTAATTATTATAGTAACAGAACATAACCTTCTGCGACAGTATTGGATTTCCAGCCTCCGTGACTTTTCGCTAATTCTCTTTCGATTGCATATCGGAGAATAATCGATACTTGCGGTTTTATAACGGTACAAAGCTGACTTGTCATTGGCTGAACACATGTAAGCTGAGTTATCATTGGCTGAAGACCTGTACTTTAATGAGTAGGTGTACTTTAATGACATGCATTAAAGGACTGCTACCAGGTGTATAATTAATACATTTCGGCATGGTCGAGCATAAATACTATTACTATTACAACAATTATTACCCTCACATTAAGCATCTCCGACTTTCTTTCGAAAACTGTACAGAACAACAAAATAAAACCATAGTAATTGTAACTGTTTAACATTGCTTCCACTTTATTAAGTAATTTGATAACACTATTTGAACATTTACTACTTTTTATTTCTCGATTAATCTTCTCTTATCCATAGACCTATGCAACACGTGGAAAATTCTGTGCAGTTACCACAGTCTATTATATACAGTCACAAAGTTTGGGATGATTTTTTTTGCCAACGAGTTGCATTTCTCGCGATAGTTGCTAGCCGCTTGGAGCGCTGTGAGTACTAGGAACAATGTCACTGCCATCTTGATCTAATACAGGCTGTGAGGCAGACCATGTGACTCGCTTAACCCGATCACGAAGGGCGGCGTTTCAACCATATAAATTAATTGGAATGCATAAAAAGTAACATATATTTCTCTAAAATGTAGTGTAATTGCATTAATAAAATTTAAAACAATGATTAGGGGACACTTCAGACATAATTCCTTGCGAGTTAAGGTGTAATATTATTTTTGGTGTGAAAATTACGTTGTTCGTATGTGTAATACCTGCATAATAATATTTAAACGTGTGAGTCTTGTGATTCGCTGATGAAGGCATTATGCATTTCCTAAGGCTCGATAAATACAGTACTTACTATAATCGCCCACCATTTTGGCTCTTTCGTTGGTATTCGCAGAAAGCACACGAGGACGTTATTTGCCACTCAATTATTTGCTGAATTATAGTGCGTTTGATTTATTATCATAGGAGCTACGACATGATAATGTTTAATGGTGTGGCAAATAGATTCCTCGTCTTGTAGCTCGGCAACGAAAGAACAAAAATGGCGAACGATACTACCTACCTAGACTTTATAGAGCCTTCACTTCCTAAGACGTAAGCAAAGAGGAGGAGTCACGCCGGGAATAACAGCGTCGCGACTACAATATCCTATGGAAATTGTTCCGCAATACCAATGGAAATATAAGTACCAATGAGGAGACCCGAGTTCGAGACCCGGTACCATATGGAAGTTTCTCTTAAAATTAATAATATAATACTGAAAGTGTTTTCTTATAAAACTGCAGTAGGCAAAATTGAGTATGCTAAATGCCGTACAACAAATTTAGATAGGCTAAACATGAGTAGGTGAAAATAAAGTATGCTAAAATTGAGTATGTCAAATGTCCATATGTCAATTTTTGTATACCGAGTGACATATAATCCAGTAACTTTGGTACAATGTTGTTGATGTATGACGAAAGGTGTGTTATCCATATCGCAAAGACGTTTTAGTATCAAACATAAAATGTAATGCACACGATATAAATTAATGAATTAATTAATACGAGTGAATAAATAAATAAATAAATAAATAAATAAATAAACAAATAAATAAATAAATAAATAAATAAATAAACAGAAGTATCACATAAAAAGTTTTCCATTTTGTATATACGGTATATGTGTGTAAATATACTATATCTGTGTGTGTGAGTGTTTGTACATTCATTTAATTAAGAAATTCATGAAATTAGTGACATCTTCAATGACAATAGAATATTCCTCTGCTCAAATACGCTTAGGTGACAAAATACGATGCTGAGAGCTCAACCTCAGCATTTAAATTAATTTGACACATTAGGTGAGAAATTTCACTACACTCAACGGTGACATCATGTAATGTTGACAGCATTTAAATTAATGTTGGCATATAAGGGGCGAAGTTTCACCATGGAGAAATTGGAGAAGTCCACCGCTGTGGAATAAAGGTTAGCATGTCTTATCGTGAAACGAGTTGAACCGGGTTCAAATTCTGGTTCGGACAAGTTGCCTGGTTGAGGTTTTTCCGAGTTTTTACCTCAATCCAATAAGACAAAATGCTGGATAACTTTCGGTATTGGACCTTGGACTCATTTCCCTAGCATTATTATGGTCGCATCACTCAGGCGCTTGATAACCATAGCAGTTAATGAAACGTCGTAAAATAATCAATGAAAAGCTTTGAGAATACCTTGGTAGTTTATTATCGCAATAATTATTAATTATAATTATAATTGAATGTTGAAAAACGAACAAATATATTAACTTACATAAAATGTATATTTGTTAAAGAAAAACGACATAATTTGAATAAATGAATTGAATATCTGAACAAATGTGAATTGGAAGAGGGATAAATTGGAAGTGTAATTAAGTAAATGAGATATTTCATGTTTTTCAATGTTATGGGTTGGGAGTAGTATAAATGGTACTAATTAAGGAAGGGAATATGCAATATTTAATAGGAAAGCGAAAAATGAAACGGAGACAGTCTAGGTATGAGAGAGAGAATAGAATAGGATAGAAAGAGAAGAATAGATAGCAATTCATTTAAAACAGAAGAATAGGAAGTAATTCATTCATTCATTCATTCATTCATTCATTCATTCATTCATTCATTCATTCATTCATTCATTCATTCATTCATTCATTCATTCATTCATTCATTTATTCCATAGATCTTACATGAGCCATTAAGCTTTAAGATGTGGAACAAGTCAAAATTGTACAATATTACAATTACAATTTTTACAAATTTTGATAGTTTACAATTTAGTAATTTTCTACAATTTTTACAATTTTGTGCAATTTTTTACAATATTTTGGCGAGATGTAGTGAGATGAGGTGAGGTCCGAGGATTCGCCAAAATATTACCCGGCATGAATATATTAATAGAAAATGGTGGTATGTATTAAAGGAATGGTGGATCGAAAAGCAGAAATATGATGGCCACCGTAACTATGAATTGTAAAGTTGGCTGACAAATATATATATCGTATCGTATCGTATCGTATCGTATCATATATCGTATCATAATCTCGTATCATATATCGTATTATATATCGTATCCTATCGTATCATATATCGTATCGTATCGTATCATATATCGTATCGTATCGTATTATATATCGTATCATATATCGTATCATATCTCGTATCATATATCGTATCGTATCGTATCGTATCATATATCGTATCATATATCGTATCATATCTCGTATCATATCATATCATATCATATCATATCATATCATATCATATCATATCATATCATATCATATCATATCATATCATATCATAACGTATATCATATCATATCATATCATATCATATCATATCATATCATATCATATCATATCATATTGTATATCATATCATATCATATCGTATATCATATCATAACGTATATCATATCATATCATATCGTATATCATATCATATCATATCATATCATATCATATCATATCATATCATATCACATCATATATCATATCATACATTATATCATGTCACAATTTGAATAAATGAATTTTTGTAAAAAAAATTACTTTACGGTTAATGGTGATGCATAGTATTATCAAAATACATAATTGTGCGATATTAATTATCTGGATTACTTTTAAATGCTTACGTTTTCACTTTTAGAAAATATTTCAATAATTAATTATTGTTAGTGACTAGTGGACTGCATATTTTGAGGTTCTTCAGATTACAAAAATCAACGAGACATTGTGTGAAAAATTTATAACGACTACGGTTATCTGTAATAGACATTTAGTTCCACATAAAGTCTGAGTGTTCAATCAGTGCATAGGCCTAATAATATTATTAGTCGTTTGTTAAAAAGAATGAGTACAAATTTCTAAGGAGAGTACCAGTAGTTTGCTCCTATGACGACCAAATACCGACAAGTTGAACGCTAGATATTTCCAGAAACGTCCGTAGGAACAGTTAATGAGCAATAATAATAATAATAATAATAATAATAATAATAATAATAATAATAATAATAATAATAATAGTGGTAGTATTGTAGTAGTAGTAAAACATGATGCAACAATTAATTTAGATACATAATGGACAAAAAGTTAAACTTGCGAGATGTATGCAAGATTATACAGAAGTTTTAACATTGCTTGGAAATCACGATCGTTGAATCGAATTCCTCCTAGGATATCGATGTTTTATCTGGTTATTTGACGACGCTGTATCTACTATTTGGTTATCTGGCGTCCATGGAATTGATGATAAGTATTTGGGGAGGATTCGCCAATAAATTGCCTGATATCCTCCTTACAATTGCGGGAAAACAGTTAATCAGCGGAAACTGGAATAGAATCCACGCCCTAGAGCAGCTCTGGTTCAGCAGGCAAACGCGCCAATGCGTGAGCTACACCGGTGATTGAAATTGAAGTTCAGTCCGTTGTAAATGCATGCGATACACAGAGTTGTTTTAGATGAAGGACTGTCCGCCTAGGGTAAAAACTAGACATGGTACGGTGGAAACAAACAAAAATTGCATAAAATTACATCAGTCGAACGTGATGTAAACATTGCAGATGTGCACGAACTGTCCGCGTGTAATTTATGTACGAACGTAAATCCAATTATTTTATCACGTTCATGCTATTGTAGGCTTACTTCATTAGATTAGCATATTTTATGAACTAACAGTTCCAATTCTGTGCATTTCATACTTGAACCCGAAACATGGAGAATAAGAATAAATGCCATAGTAGGTCTAATAAAAAATTTGGCAAATTTCAAAATGAGTAGGGCCTACATATTTCAGGGTTAGATATAGCTTACAGCAGTACAATTTTTGGAAATATTCAACATTTTTCCTCCATTAGTGTATCTTGTACAATAATGAAAATTAATATGTGTAAAACATTGTCCTTCTGGTATATGAAAAAAATATTTTTACGATTTAAAAAAAAATATTAAAATTTTTTTTTTTCAAAATTCAGTTCACTGTGCAGTAATAAAGCATTTCCCACATAACTAAAAAACTATCCAACATTTTGTGATGAAATTTTTTGTGTATATTTATGCATGTTACATCTACAATATGATGCAAGATCACTTCTCTATCTTTGATAGATTATCTGATAAAAAATAAATTCATTTAAAAAAATGGTCCAATATCAATATTTTCTTCTAACACGAAATAAAAAAAATATATTATTTATTAAGGAATTTAGTTGAAAGAGCATAATATTGTAAATATGAGTTTCAGCAATAAAATAAAAGAGAGGGAACATGAAAAGTTAACAAGTTTATGAGTTACGAAGGAAACGCTTCATCACTGCACAGTAGACTGCCACCATTTTCAATTTTGAAAAAAAAAAATTCTTTTAAATCATAAAAAATATTATTTGTGCGATATCGTGCGTATTTGCTTGTTTTCCGCCCAGAACCAATACGCGGTAAGTGTGAAATACCACATTCAGTATTCCCAACGTAACACACATAACAATTTCCCTCTTCTTACCGCTTAAGCGCGACATTCATTTTACTGCTTTAGGCTTTTAACATATTATTTTTAGAGACCTTTAACATAGTAATAATTATAAATTGGAAACTTACCACTGCAATTTCACCTAAATTGCAATGTTAATTATTGTTTTTAAATATTTGCAAAAATTAAGTAAAGTCTACTACTCCACGAAACTTATTGCATTCCTGATACAAGTAACATTAAGGAAGCCGTGAAAAAATCAACAAGATTCCAGATGCGGATGTTATTACTGCAATATGTTATATAAATAATATTGTTAAAATATTAAAATGAAAAATAAATCATTACATAACCTTACCGTTTATTTTAAGTTCGCATTTATAGACTGGGGGGAAAAAAAGACAGACGTATATCACGGCCTGCTGGAGTATAGTGAACACAGAAAACATTTTATAGCAACAATGTTGAAGAAAGATATTTTGGTTTTCCGAAGTTGCCGTCATTAAACAGAAACTAACATGGAGATTTCATTGCAACTAATTAGAAATTCGTCTTTCAGGTATGTAATAAACGATCTTCGCACAAAATAATGTACGATACACGAGCGGTATGTTTGTTTTCATGTTCTCGGAAATTAGAAAAGCTCAACTATGTTTCGCTTTTTCAATCTTTTCCTCGACCATGAAAAAGTCAGCATACCGCTCTTGTAACGTATATTACTATTTCATATAGCAGAAGGACAGTGTTTTAAACATACCATTTTTCATTATTGTACAGAAGTACAGAAATGGAGGAAAAAAATGTTGAATATTTCCAAAAATTTTGCTGCTGTAAGCTGTACCTAACCCCTTAAAAATGTCTTGCAGTGTTTTACACATACCATTTTTCATTATTGTACAGAAGTACAGAAATGGAGGAAAAAAATGTTGAATATTTCTAAAAAGTTTACTGCTGTAAGCTGTACCTAACCCCTTAAAAATTTCTTGCAATTGAAACTTAATAAAATACCATTATTATAACACTTGAAATAATAATAATAATAATAATAATAATAATAATAATAATAATAATAATAATTTAATCATATTTAGACCCTCTGGCATACTTCATGCTCAATCTTGTGAAGATTTTAAACCCACGCGAGATTTGAGTATTCACAAGTTGCTGGACTCCTCAGTCATGAAGTTGTAGTCGGTCTACACGTGACAGACGCAAGCCACGGCTCCAGACAAGAGAGAATAACAAAAGCAAGGAACACTTCTTCAAACCTTATGGAAGAGCTACCATTGAGGAAAATTTATAGTAATTAGGTATATTTTGTTTTTCAGTACATTAAATACAGAAAAAAGTTCTGTGTTGATACAAAATATCGATTATAAAATTTGAGGGAAATTAAATTTTTGACGATTTGTTATTTCCAGTCAGTGATCATCCCTCTGCCACTCTGTGTTTCTGAGCAGTCCCTCATCGTAAACTATTTGGTCTGCTTAAAAAAAAATGGTGAAATAAATGTGAAAACACTTTTGTATATTCTTCTTTGCCATCTTGAAGACCTGCAGTTGTGTGACATAAAATGTTAGTGAAATTTATCAATTGGCAAAGATTTGTATGATATAAGCTTACTCATTGTGACTTACCTTAAGCCTATATATTTAAATTTTCTGTTCTGCACTGAGCGAAAGTTGGATCAGTACGAGGCCGAACCTCGACCTAAGACAACACAAGATGTAACAATGACAGCGGACAAACATCCATGAAGTAGAGTTCTAACGGCACTGCAACTGACGACAGTGGCTTCCTCGAAACGTTAAAGTTGCACTTCTCAGTCGTCGCTTAAACCGCGGCCGACAAATTTCCATGAAGTACGTATTTAATAGTCGCAGCGCAGATGCATCACGAGAAAGTGCTTTCTATTTAAGTTGTAATCATTATTTCAGAACATTATCAACTGTTACGAAACAATCAGTTCTGGAGGCACTCTTTTACAATTACAGTGTATATGTGTGTGTGCGCGTGCGTGCGTGTATGTATGTATGTATGTATGTATGTATGTATGTATGTATGTATGTATGTATGTATGTATGTATGTATGTATGTATGTTAAACATGAGTCAATTAGAGCTTTTCATTTTTTTTTTCTTTTTCGGGGGGAGAATTCTTGATATCTCAAGCATGAACATCTGAACAACCGGCGTGGATCAGTGGGCTAACAAGCAAACATTCTGATGAGGGCAGATAAAAAAGTTAAATGTTTTTCTTCCACCATGATAATAATGTCAAAAGAAGTGCTTATACAAATTTTGGCCACTCGACCGCAATTACGAGGTCGTCCAGAAAGTGATTTTCCTTGGGGTCGTTTATAGAAGAAAGCACAATTTCATGGAAATATTTATTGAAACAGATATAGCAATTGTTGCGCTATTTGTCAACATATCCCCCACTAGAATTGAGACATTTTTCATACCATGGGATCAATTTTTGTGTCGTAGAAGTCAGCCACCTCAGTCCGGAACCAGCGTTTGACTGCGTCTGCCCCTCTCTCTGTCGATCCCATAATATGAGAAATGTCTCAATTCCGATGGAAATATGTTGAAAAATAGCTCAACAAGTTGTGTCCTTTCCAATAAATTTGTCCAATGAAATTGTGTTTTTCCCTTTCTGTTAACGGCTCCTGGCGAATTAATTTTTTTACGGCCCTCGTAATTGCGGTCGAGTGGCCAAAATTTGTATAAGTACTTCTTTTGACATTATTAACATGGTGGAAGAAAAACATTTAACTTTTTTATTTGCCCCCATCAGAAAGTTTGCTTGTAAGTCGCTTGCCTGCCGATCCGGAGTTGCGCTTGGGCTGATGACTTGGTTAGATTTTTTTCGAGGTCCTTTCCAACCGTAAGGCGAATGTCAGATAATCTATGGCGAATCCTTGGCCTCGTCTCGCCAAATACCAATCCACTATCACCAATCCCATCGACGTTGAAAACCTAGTAGTTGATACAACGTCGTTAAATAACCAACTAAAAAATCTGACAGAATTTCTATGGTGTAGAATTAACACGATGCCATATTACCAGTGAATACAACACAGGACACCACATTAACAAATATAAACATCCATGAACATGATGACAATCGAATTCACGACTGCGGTCTTAATACGATGTTATGAACTGCGGGACTTCAGTGTTGTTTTCTTCACGGGCCGCCACAGTTCGAAAATTAATATCGTGTAAATATTCTGAATGAGATTTACATATGAGCGGTCCGTGGTTCGATTCCAGATGTAGAAAATGGTTTGTTTCTTGTCACGTGTTGTCTTGTGTTGTCTGAAGGGTGGTCGTGCGCCGTGCTGACCACACGACCAGGCAAGTCCGCAATATGTGCCTGTCAAATGTTGTTCCATAGCTATACACCATCCCCTACACCTTTTGGAGTGTAAGTCGGTAGGAAAGGAAGTTAACTATAAGAAAGAAAGAAAGAAAGAAAGAAAGAAAGAAAGAAAGAAAGAAAGAAAGAAAGAAAGAAAGAAAGAAACAAAGAAACAAACAAACAAACAAACAAACAAACAAACAAACAAAACAAACAAACAAACAAACGAAGATAAAGAAGGAAATAATTAAGAAAGAAAGAAAAGTTCCATGCTACATTTATAATTAATTCGAATGACTTCCATCTGTGTTCATTCTAATGAGAATTACGAATACACGTGAAATAGTATCTACCATTTCCAATTTCCTGATCCATAGCCAGCAATTTCACAGATTAAATCATCGTTGCATGTATCACGCTTCTTGTTTGTTTTTGAAACATCTAATTACAGCAAGGTCAAAATGTTCTTGGAATTGTCACATAATCTTATGTGAAATAAAGTTTCCCCAATGCGATGATATCGTGTGTCTCAGTTAGTACGAGGGAAATTTCTGTCAATTTCGTCACGACCTTGGTGGCAGAAAGCTTTGCGCCCTTCAGCGGTTAAGAAATCGCCGTTTTTGCGGACACAAAAATCTACACTTCGCCTAATTTAAAGTAGAATCTCGAAATCCTGTCCTTCTGCTGAAGTGCGTGTCTCACAGCGTTTAAAAATATTGGCAGCAGCACTGTGAAATTCTTGTTCTGTAACAATAATTTATCTACGCATATCGTGTTTCAAACCATTTAGCGTATGTAGATTGTTGGTATATTTCTCTCTTTCAATGTTCCCCATAAATATAAATCGCAAGGATTTAAACTGGGTGAGTGAGCCGGCCATAATCGACTAATAACACGATCACAGAAGCTCGTCCTTTTTTTTTTTTTTTAGTAGATTATTTTACGACGCTTTATAAACATCTTAGATTATTTAGCGTCTGAATGAGATGAAGGTGATGATGCCGGTGAAATGAGTGCGGGGTCCAAAACCGAAAGTTACCCAGCATTTGCTCATATTGGGTTGAGGGAAAACCTCGGAAAAACCTCCACCAGGTAACTTTCTCTGACCGAGAATCGAACCCGGGCCACCTGGTTTCGCGGCCAGACGCGCTAACCGTTACTCCACAGTTGTGGACTGAGCGTCCTAATTTCATTCACCCTGAGATACCTGTAATATGCGTTGTCACATAAACCTGTATAACACAATTATATATTTTATATTCTTCTGTGAATTCATGAAAGGACGGAGTCAAACTATTGTTAATGTATCATTCAGAATTTACGACAGGTATTCTTTATACAATATAAACATTGAACAAAATAAATAATTCCACGCGCAGCTATTGTCCCTTACGTGCCACATTGTTCTTAACATTTCTGAAGATTATTGAAGATGTTGATGAACAAAGATTGCTGTAAGGACACAAAAGTTGATGTATCTTATCGCTTAATTCGGGAATATTTGTAGGTGGGTCATCAGTCTTCAAAACTGATTCTTTCAACATGCCCATATGTAGGCATCTGGGGCCATGAGATTTACGTCATGTAAAGAAATCTCATACAGGATATGCGGATTTTTCTCACGCCAATATCTAACTTATTGTTTTGTCTAATAACCAGACATCGGATTCTAGGGCAAATGCCTATTTTGTTTCTTTAGGAGAAAAGTAAAAATAATTATTAATATTTGTGTTTCATGGAAATTGAAAGGTATTCAAAGAGTTTTATAGTGCCCTAAAATGCCCTAAAACGGTTATTAGAGCCTAATTTGTTAATATTCGCCTAAAAATGCCTAACTCACTGTAAAGTTTCGCATTTTACTCTTACTTTTTATAATTTATACATGCATTCACTGCGAAATTTAAGGCATTTAAAAAGTGGAAAGTTTGCTTCACACCGGCCATGAAACCATTGATAAAGGAAACAAAATGTTTTGAATCTCACGACACTCGCAATAGATTTCACCGAATTTAACATGTTTGGAGGCATAAATGCCGACAAAGAACCAACCTTAGTTTTGAAGCAGGCAACAATCACAACATGTGCTGCTACCGATTCAGAGATATACTATGCTATAAAAATGACTGTTTTCGGTCTGAAACCGATTAGCTGTACTGCCCTTCAGAGTGTCATAAAATCACAATTTTTGAAGAAAGAGTGTTTTTGAAATATTTATGAAAAGTCGTAAAACTGCGAATTAGTAGGGTAAACCGTTACAAAATATTTAAAAGAATGGCCCTCCTAGTGTTAACACTACCAGGAAATGCAACAATAAGTGGAACTTTGTATTTTTGTCCAATTGAATCTCAATAACAACGGTTCATTTGAATGCTCGTTAACAGTTGCTC
Organism: Periplaneta americana; assembly: GCF_040183065.1. Lineage (NCBI taxonomy): Eukaryota > Metazoa > Arthropoda > Insecta > Blattodea > Blattidae > Periplaneta > Periplaneta americana. The sequence continues at coordinate 140,315,936 of NC_091132.1, forward strand.
TTTCCCTCACCTTATTTGTGTTGAGAAGTTTTGAGCGGTAGGACGTTTTCCTGTGAAGTTTAACGCCATAATGCCGAAAAATATAAGTGCAAAATCTACATTGATCCGGCAATGGCTAACAGAATATTCAGAATTCACTTATGATGGAAAAATAATATTCTGCAAGATTTGTAGCAAACAGGTATGTAACAATAGTTGAAATATATACATTCTATTAATTTTAATGAGTAGGCCTATAATATTTATACTTTGACTGAGCTATCCTGAAGTATAATTCTTTTTAAGACCACTACACTTTAACCTTTTAAATTCCGATAGTTAAAGTATTTGCAGGTCATTAAAATTTTGATTGTTCGAACCCACTAACTTTGTGATAGAAATACGGCAATACAACAATTAGGATTTTATTTTAATTCAGTTTACTTTTCATTTTTAGATTTCGCAAGAAAAGAAGTGCCACCTAAAGCAGCATGTGCAAGGAGCGGCTCATAAGGCTAAAGCTCAGCAGAAAAATCAACTGCAACAAACTTTAATAACACAGCCTACTTCATCCAATCTCAGCAGCAATTTCTATGCTGATTTAACCAGAGCGTTTGTTGCTGCTAACATTCCCTGGAATGCAATTGAAAATCCGGTTTTAAGACAGTTTTTACAAAAATACTGCAAACAAAATATCCCATCTGAGTCGACCCTAAGAAAAAATTACTTAGACAGAATATACAATGAAACTTTAGCTTCCATTCGGGAATATATAGGTGATTCTTACATTTGGGTCTCTGTGGATGAAACCTCAGATCCTATGAATAGGTATATAGCAAATATGGTAGTAGGAAAACTTAGTCCTGATGGACCTTCGATTCCACACCTCGTATGTGTTAAGGAACTTTCAAAAGTGAATAGCCAAGCCATTGCTTATTTTGTAAATAAAGGCCTACAGTCTTTATACTCAGGTAATATAGACGATTCTAAAGTTCTGTTGTTTTGTACTGATGCTGCCTCATACATGGTTGCTGCAGCTCCACTTCTTAAAACATTTTATCCTAACCTCACGCATGTAACCTGTCTAGCACATGGCCTTCACAGAGTTTCTGAAACAATCCGGAATGAATTTCCTCTTGTCAATTCGTTTATTTCTAACACAAAAAAATGTTTTTGTAAAGCCCCATCCAGGATTTCAATATTCAGAGAGAACTTTCCAGATATCCCACTCCCACCTCAGCCGGTTGTTACACGATGGGGAACCTGGATTCAGTCAGTGGTGTATTATTCTAAGTATTTTAAAGAAGTGGTCACAGTTATTGATAAATTACCTGAAACTGATAGTGCAGCGTGTGTGAAAGCAGTGAAAGATTGTCTGAATGACTCACGAGTGAAAAACGATATTGCCTACATAACATCAAACTTTTCTTTCATACCTGCAAGCATTGAACAATTAGAACGTGAAAAACAATATCTTAGTAGCCAAATAGCAATAATAAAGGAAGCTCAAGTGAACATACATTCTGCTTTGGGCGAAACTGGGAAAAAAAGTTAAAAATAAGTGGGACAACGTATTAAATAAGAATGTAGGATTTTCATTGTTGGAAAAAGTATCAAGAGTGATATCGGGGGAAAGTGTAAATGTTCCAGTAAGTATTGATGTTTCTATTGTACCTAATTTAAAATTTGCGCCTCTCACATCAGTTTCGGTTGAAAGAAGTTTTTCTGCTTTCAAAATGATTCTCAGTGACAAAAGGCAAAGGTTAACTGTGGAGAATTTAGAAAAAATTCTGGTGGTGTACTGTGCAGATAATTATAATAAAGTCTGAGCATGGAACTGAATTTCAAAAACTTAAAATGAGTAATCTTGATATCAATAATCATTATTTCATTAGTTTCAATATATTAAATTTGTGCAGCTCTGTTTATAAATATAATATAGTATTCTTTTTTAATGTTTAAACATACTTTTTTGTGCGTATTTTAGTGTATAACTAAAAATTTCAGTGAAAGAAATAAGTATGATACCTTGATGTGCCTAAAATGCCTATTTTCATTAAAATAGAGACTAATTTTACAAATTTTGAGCTTATTTTAGGCGCCTAAAACTGCAATTTTTAGTGCCTAAAAATCCGATGTCTAGTTATTATGTACTATGACGTCGAATAATGTGTGCGTATCGAACTGCAATTGTGTGTTAAGTATATATTGTGGGTATGCTATTGTATGCTTATATATTTCGTACTGTTCTAGGATGTTTAACTGTGAACTTTTTGGTGTGATGTGTAAAATTATATATGATTATGTCTCGTGACCAGAATATACTGCGAAATAGAAATATAAAAATTGGAGATTTATCCTTCGAAGAGGTGGAAAAATTCAAATATCTTGAAGCAACAATAACAAATATAAATGACACTCGGGAAGAAACTAAACGCAGAATAAATATGGGAAATGCGTGTTATTATTCGGTTGAGAAGCATTTGTCATCTAGTTTGCTGTCAAAAAAATCAGAAAGTTAGAATTTATAAAACAGTTATATTACCGATTGTTCTGTATCGTTGTGAAACTTGGACTCTCACTTTTAAAGAGGAACAGAGATTAAGTGTGTTTGAGAATAAGGTTCTTAGGTAAATAGTTGGGGCTAAAAGGGATGAAGTTACAGGAGAATGAAGAAAGTTACACAACGCAGAACTGCACGCATTGTATTCTTCACCTGACATAATTAGGAACATTAAATCCAGACATTTGAGATGGGCAGGGCATGTAGCATGTATGGGCGAACACAGAAATGCATATAGAGTGTTCGTTGGGAGGCCGGAGGGAAAAATACCTTTGGGGAGGCCCAGACGTAGATGGGAGGACAATATTAAAATGGATTTGAGGGAGGTGGGATATGATGATAGAGAATGGATTAATCTTACAGAGGATAAGGACCGATAGCGGGCTTGTGTGAGGGCAGCAATGAACCTGCGGGTTCCTTAAAAGCCATTTGTAAGTAAGTACGCGTTAGCATGACATAATTTTTTGTCTAGCGCAGATTCGTGGATGAACGTTACCAAACCTGAAAAAGTTACTTACTTCAGCTTTGTTACATAGCCTACTTTCATATAGGTTTTTCGCATACATCACCACACGATGAAATATTTTTTCGATCTTTAATCATTATTTGCGGTAGATACCCACATAGCAAATAAGTGTAATTTTATTACCTCATATTACAGTATCGACCTAGATTATTTATTGAAGTAACAACTTTAATCATACAAATTAAAACCACCACCACCACCACCACCACCACCACCACCACCATCATCATCATCATCATCATTATCATCATCATCATCATTTCCACTTCATGGAAAGTTTTCTGTTCCGACTTCTTCCATCACTGTCTCGGACGGCTAACATACCTTCTTCGTTTTGGTCTATAAAAGAATGCCTGTTTTTGGAATTCTTTCATTTTCTATTCTTGACAGATGCTCCGTCCAACGAGTTCCGTAATCTGTTCTGTTTTCTTCTATTAAAATGCTCCTAGTTCTGTTCTTATTCAGTCAATTCTAATCTAGTTCAGACCTGTGCATCCCTTTACAATCCTGAGAAATTTAATTTCTTATGTCTGTATCTGAGATGCTTATCTTTGTTCTGCTGCCCAAGATTCGCAATCATACAATAAAACTCGGACTGTTATGGTTTTATAAAATTTTAGCTTTGTCTCTTGTTTTGTTTTCTATTTTAAATTCCTACTTATTATACCACACATAGTTTAAAATCTATATGGGCCTACTTTGGTGGAAATAATAATCTTCTTTGTAATTGTAGGTAATATCGCATACCAGATACTTAAATATTTGACTTACTATAAACATTTGTTTCCTAAAATAATCTCACTTCTGACCGAGAGTTTTCCTTGGAATGCCATTATTTTGATTTTCTCTGTGATTTTTATATTCATATAATTTGCATATTTTAAAAACAAATCACGTTAATAAAATATTATATAAATAAGTTAAAATTAAACAATTAGGCCTGAATTTTTATTACTATAGGCTACTATTTGTTTAATATTGCTACTGATTATAATAATTATAAAGAAGTACTCTGACATTAATAATGTGGCGCCATTTGGAATATTCTCGTTGCGTCTGGGAGTTGCGCGCGCATCTCGCAAGAAGGAGGTGCGGGGAAACACGAACCCTTGACGCTAGCCTCGGTACGGAGCGAGTGGGGGAGGAAAGCTACTATGATTGGGCGGTAGTAAGGAAGCGTCGAGACGCAGATCTCTCTCAGAAATTCTGTAAGTCAAGCGAATCAAAGATTCCAATAGTTACGGTGTAATAAATAACACCGTGAGTGCCGACAGAAAGATCAGTCAGTCAGCCTTCAGTGAGCCTTCAAGTCTTGTTTTGGACAGCGGCGAGCAAGGACGACTTGGGTTCGACGTGCAGTGAACTTGAGTGAGTCCGTAACTGTGGCAGTGTTCAGGCGAGGGCGACGCATCTGGAAGATCTGAGTTCGATGTGCAGTGAACTTGAACAGTGAGCTAGAAGAACTAGCCTAGGCGAACGAACTTTGAACTGAGAACTGACAGTTTTGTTCTGCACATAGTGCATTGTGAACATTAATTCAAAAATTAGGAGTACATTGTTATTCTTCTCAATAATACACGTCGTGTATTGTCATTGTCGTCGTGTGGAGTGCAATAACGACTATTGTGTTGCTGTGTTGAGTGGAATACTCATTGTTGTAGGGTGAATTATTATAAATAAAAGTCACATTGTTGACGGATGTGTGGTGGTAAAGGAAAATAAAAGTCACAATAATATTTTGCAACAAAATTTTAAGAAAAATTTTAAAACTTATATTTTATAACATATTGCAAATCCACAGTGGCCAAGACATCAGAATAACTTAATAATAAAGCAGATGTGAATAGACTGGTACTCAGCCGCAGATTGAAATGTTTTAGTCACATATTTTAAGAAATTAATGCTTATAACATCAGTCTATTGAAGGAAATCTAACTGAAAGAAGACCACTGAGAAGATTTCGAATTCGTTGGATAGACCAGGTGCTCTAGGATACCCAGAGAGACTGGAAGGTACAGTGCTGGACAAAACAGAGTGGAAATTGGTTGTGAGCGAGACCAAGAACTTTTAAGATTTAGAATGGTCAAAGATGTAACTCGAATTCATTCTTACACCAAGATTTCAATCGATAGTTTCGATATTTCTGGAGCGAATTACTTTTATGTATTTGTAGATTCTGTCTGGTGTCAGTCTAGAGCAACGTTCCGCAACCGGTGTGCCTCCACAAGGTGAAAGGTGTGACGTGAATAAAATTAATTAAAATTAAATTCCTCTCTCTGCTGACACAATTACCGCCCAGTTAGTGACATGGCCAATGACATCCAAAAATTATGAAGAATAAATTAAATAGCAGTCAGAAGTTCTCACTTCAGATCTACGAGTCCACCGATATTAGCGGTCATGCACAACTTCTTTTCCACATTCGATACATTGATGGGCATGTAATTGCAATTTTTTTGTGTAAACTGCCCGAGCGAGCAACCGGTGAAGAAATGTTTCTTACAACTAACGAATATGTGGTCCGTAATGAATTAACATGGGAGGATTTGATTAGTGTTTTAGAGATGGAGCCGCTTCTATGACAGGCCGAGTAAAAGAATTCACGGCTAAAGTACGTGAAGAAGGCCTATATCATAACCATTGTCTCATTCACCGCGAAGCCATTGTTTTGCCATCTCCTCTGAACATTGTGATGGACGAAGTAGTAAAAGTCGTGAACTTAATCAAATCTCGGTCCCTAAATATGCTGATTTTTTTATATTTTGTGTCAGGAAATGGGATCAGAGCACACTACACTCCTCCTACATAAGAACATTGAAATTAGAACTTCACGAAGTGCCTTTGGAAACATTTTGGTTGTCAATAAGAAGTGAATACCCGGCTATCTCTGAGATGACAGTTAATATTTTACTGCCATTTTCAACTACATAATATATGTGTGGACTGGGGTTCTCGACGTTAACTGAAATTAAAACATTAAAGAGAGAGAGCCTCAAATCCATCGATGAAGAAATGAGGCTTGCACTGTCAACGATTCTACAGAGGATCAGCCACCTGTGTGCAGCTAAGCAGGCCCAAGTATCACATTGAAGATATGAGTAGAGTTATTGTTATTGTTATTGTTTATTGTTAATAAAATAACATTGACAAAAATACAATCTTAGTTCTTCCCTGAAGAAGTAAAAACTCAATAATAATACTTTAATATTAGTAATAGAAATGTGTATTTTCTACAGTGAATTAAAGTTCATAAATTGTTAATAAATGCAAGAGTCGATTTATAATAATAATAATAATAATAATAATAATAATAATAATAATACATTACGCAATTATATTAGGAGAATCACATCATATATGTTTGAGGGGATTAACATTTTGGTTGCCGTGTTTAGCCTAGCCCTGTCTAGGGTGTGCCATGAGTAGAAAAATGTTGCGGTACACTGGTCTAGAGTATCGAAGACTACAAGTGACATAACCTTAAAAAAGAAGAACTAGAAAACAGCTTCGAAATACTCTAAGCGTTATACTTCAACAAACGGTAGAAACATGAAAAAATTTACCTCAAACCCAGTAAAATTAGAGTCCCACCTTTAAGAAGAAAACGAATGATGTTAATAAAAGGCAGCTTCGCAATTTGTTCGACAGAAAATTACCTTGTTGCGTCACCCGGCCTTGACGTGACACCGACGTCCTCCATCTCTCCCTGTAAACTCGCTAACAGTTGCTGCATTCATAGGCCCCAAGGGCTTCTTCGGTGCTTGTCGATACTGCCATTCCGTCACATTTAACGCCCGGCATCTTGCTTGACTTGGCGTCTGTCGATGCTGTCACATCAACAAACAGATCTCGCCTCCCCCCACCACCCTACTTGTCGAGTACATGTTACTTTGACAAGCCGCAAAAAAGGACTTCAATTCATATCTGCAGAGCCTCGGCATAGCTTAGACCGTAGCGCGTTCTTCTTCTGATCCGAAGTTACTCTCGGGCGTGTGTTCGATTCCCGTTTGGGCTGATTAACTGATTGGATTTTTTCGAGATTTTTCTTAACTCTAAAACAAATGTGAGGCAATTCCATGGCGAATCACAGGCCTTATCTCGCAAAATACCATTTTACTACCGACGTTAAGTAACGCAATAGAATACACAGCGTCGTTAAATAACCGGGTCAAGTTTCGGTCCCCTACGGCCACTTCCAACGGACTCCTAACGAATATTCACACGTTTATCACTGGGATTATGGCGCTGGAAATCAATTTAGAACACTTTTAAATTGTTATTGTACAATATAAATGCAATTATCACAATAATTCTTGCAGATAACACAGAAACAACTTCGGAAACGTAATCAACATAGTCGCAGTTTCACTTCACTTCCACTAGATGACTCTTGAGTTCCAGACGGCAGGCTATAGGCGTAGCAAGGATGCCAATATCAGCAAACGAAATGAAACTGTGAGGAATGTTACAACAGGTGTGCTAAACGTTAGGAGTGTTACAATAGGTGTGTAGCACGTTAGGTTAGGTTAGGTTAGGTTAGGTTAGGTTAGGTTAGGTTAGGTTTTGTTAGGTGTGTAAGATAATATTAATGGTTACCACAGTTGGTGACACTGCAATCATTCTCCCACCCCACCTCAATAACGTCACAACGACGGAATATGGCCGCCTTCTTCCTTCAAGTACGACGATTTTCCTATATAAGTAAGGAACCTATTTAGGGCGGGTTGGGTGGGACCACAGCTCTCCCAGTGATCAATCGAGTTTCTACTACTCCACACTACAAAACTAAGGTATTTTCAGTGTTTATTTTTAATTCCCTATACTGGTAATACAAGACTGAAGATTCACCAATAACCAGCTAAGAATATACGGTTTTGTACTGTCAGTAAAATGACGAATTTTAGAATCATAAGACCTGACGTTTGCGACCTTACAACAAAGAAGTCCTGCCGCGCGCTTTAAAGATGGAACAATTAATATTAGAGGAGAAAAATTCTCTCCGAAGCCGGGGATCGAACCTGAATCCTTGGTACTACGTACCAAGCGCTCTCACCATTGCGCTACGTCTAAGTTCAATCCTCAGCAACGGATCGAACCCCTTTGTGGTCTGACTCCAAGTTGGGCATGTATGTTGACATTTTTATTTTGTCAACTGCCATTATACCAGGAGCGCACTCAGTTCAGTTACTTGGTGGCCGAGAATCCACAGCAATATGCTCAGTAATCTGTACTGTTGCTCGAAGAATCTACGTAAAGATTTTTTTTTTCAGTCCTACAGAATACATTTGTTATGGTAATAATTAATATTCGATCCGGTGTTGTGGATTGAACTTAGGCGTAGCTCAATCGTGAGGGCGCTTGGTACGTAGAACCAAGGACTCAGGTTCGATCCCCGGCGCCGTAGCGAATTTTTCTCCTCTGATATTAATTGTTCCCATAACGGATGTATTCTGTAGGACCAAAAATAAAATAATTTTAACGTAGATTCTAAAGATGGAACATCAAATCTAAAAGGCTGCAAACATCAATAAAATCTTTCATAACTCAGACAGTTAATTAGTAGTACTCGTAGTACTCGTAGTAGTAGTCGTAGTACTCGTAAGATAGTAGTAATAGTAGTAGTAGTCGTAGTACTCGTAGTAGTAGTAGTCGTAGTACTCGTAAGGTAGTAGTAATAGTAGTAGTAGTCGTAGTACTCGTAGTAGTAGTAGTAATCGTAGTAGTAGTAGTCGTAGTACTCGTAGTAGTAGTAGTAGTAGTAGTCGAAGTAGTAGTCGTAGTAATCGTAGTAGTAGTCGTAGTACTCGTAGTAGTAGTAGTAGTAGTAGTAGTTGTACTCGTAGTAAGAGTAGTAGTAGTAGTAGTAGTAGTAATCGTAGTATTCGTAGTAGTAGTAGTCATAGTACAGGTAGTAGTAGTAGTAGTAGTAGTACTCGTAGTAGTAGTAGTAGTCATAGTACTGGTAGTAGTAGTAGTAGTAGTACTCGTAGTAGTAGTAGTAGCAGTCGTAGTACTCGTAGTAGTAGTAGTAGTAGTAGTAGTACTCGTAGTAGTAGTCGTAGCACTCGTAGTAGCAGTCGTAGTACTCGTAGTAGTAGTCATACTACTCGTAATAGTAGTAGTAGTAGTAATAATAGTACTCGTAGTAGTAGTCGTAGTACTCGTAGTAGTAGTAGTAGTAGTCGTAGTAGTAGTAGTAATAGTAGTAGTAGTCGTAGTACTCGTAGTAGTAGTAATAGTAGTAGTAGTAGTCGTAGTATTCGTAGTAGTAGTTGTAGTACTCGCAGTAGTAGTTGTAGTACTCCTAGTATTACTAGTAGTCGTAGTATTAGTAGTAGTCGCAGTACTCGTAGTAGTAGTAGTAGTAATCGTAGTACTCGTAGTAGTAGTAGTAGTAGTAGTAGTCGTAGCACTCGTGGTAGTAGTAGTAGAAGTAGTAGTCGTAGTATTCGTAGTAGTAGTAGTCGTAGTACTCGTAGTAGTAGTAGTCGTCGTAGCAGTAGTAGTAGTAATAGTAGTACTCGTAGTAGTAGTCGTTGTACTCGTAGTACTAGTAGTCGTAGTAGTAGTAGTAGCAGTAGTACTCGTAGTAGTAGTACTCGTAGTAGTAGTAGTACTCGTAATAGTAGTAGTATTCGTAGTAGTAGTAGTAGTACTTGTAGTGTTAGTAGTCGTAGTACTCGTAGTAGTACTCGTAGTAGTAGTAGTAGTCGTAGTCGTAGCAGTAGTAGTAGTAGTAGTAGTGGTACTAGTAATCGTAGGAGTAGTCGTAGTAGTATTCGTAGTCGTAGTAGTAGTAGTTGTAGTAGTAGTAGTAGTTGTAAGAATAATCGTAGTAGCAGCAGTAGTAGTAGTAGTAGTAGTAGACGTTGTAGTAATCCTCGTATGAGTAGTACTCGTAGTAATAGTAGTCGTAGTCGTAGTACTATTAGTAGTCGTAGTAGTAGTAGTAGTCGTAGTTGTAAGAGTAGTCGTAGTAGTAGCAGTAGTAGTAGTAGTAGTAGTAGTCGTAGTAGTAGTAGTAGTATTCGTAGTAGTAGTAGTCGTAGAAGTAGTAGTAGTAGTCGTAGTAGTATCAGTAGTAGTAGTTGTGAGAGTAGTCGTAGTAGGAGTAGCAGTAGTAGTAGTAGTAGTAGTAGTAGACGTTGTAGTAATCCTCGTATGAGTAGTAGTCGTAGTAATAGTAGTCGTAGTCGTAGTACTATTAGTAGTCGTAGTAGTAGTAGTAGTAGACGTTATAGTAGTCGTCGTATTAGTAGTAGTCGTAGTAATAGTAGTCGTAGTACTATTAGTGGTCGTAGTAGTAGTATAGTCGTAGTAGTAGCTATAGTAGTAGTAATCGTAGTAGTAGTCGTAGTAGTAGTCGAAGACGTAGTAGTAGTCGTAGTCGTAGTAGAAGCAGTATTAGTAGTAGTAGCCGTAGTAATAGTCGTAGTACTCGTAGTAGTAGTAGTACTCGTAGAAGTAGTAGTCGTAGTACTAGTAGTAGTAGTAGTAGTCGTCGTAGTTGTAGTAGTAGTCGTAGTAGAAGCAGTATTAGTAGTAGTAGTAGTAGTAGTAGTAGTAGTCGTAGTAGTAGACGTAGTAGTAGCCGTCGTAGTCGTAGTTGTAGCAGTAGTCGTATTAGAAGCAGTATTAGTAGTAGTAGCAGTAGTAGTAGTCGTAGTAGTAGTAGACGTAGTAGTAGTCGTCGTAGGCGTAGTTGTAGTAGTAGTCGTAGTAGAAGCAGTATTAGTAGTAGTAGTCGTAGTAATAGTAGACGTAGTAGTAGTCGTAGTAGTAGTAGACGTAGTAGTAGTCGTATTAGAAGCAGTATTAGTAGTAGCAGTAGTAGTAGTAGTCGTAGTAGTAGTAGACGTAGTAGTAGCAGTAGTAGTAGTAGTAGACGTAGTTGTAGTCGTCGTAGTCGTAGTTGTAGTAGTAGTCGTAGTAGAAGCAGTATTAGTAGTAGTAGTAGTAGTAGTAGTAGTCGTAGTAGTAGTAGACGTAGTAGTAGTCGTCGTAGTCGTAGTTGTAGTAGTAGCCGTAGTAGAAGCAGTATTAGTAGTATTAGCAGTAGTAGTAGCCGTAGTAGTATTCGTAGTCGTAGTAGCAGTAGTAGTCGTAGTCGTAGTAGTAGTCGTAGTTGTAAGAGTAATCGTAGTAGTAGTAGTAGGCGTTGTAGTAGTCGTAGTAGTAGTCGTAGTAGTCGTAGTAGTAGTCGTAGTAGTAGTAGTCGTAGTCGTAATACTAGTAGTCGTAGTTGTAAGAGTGGTCGTAGTAGTAGTAGCAGTAGTCGTAGTAGTCGGCGTAGTAGTAGTAGTAGTAGTAGTCGTAGTAGTACAGTTCACGCCATCGATTTAGGCAGATGGATTTTATTAATCAGAAATCCAGAGCGAGTTACTCTTAGCTACAAGGTCTGTTGTTATCTTCGTCGCAAGCAAACTGCAGCTGGGATGGGTGAGACTAAGGCCGGGTGCACACAGAATCCGACGCGACGCAACACGGCGCGGCGCGACGCTACGTTTTGCTTTACAACGCCTGGCGACAGCGTCTGCTCGCGACAACTGATTTGCTGGCTGTGGGATTGGAAAACTGGCCTAGGCTAGAAAATGGCGTCAATAATAGAGGACTGTCTATATGAAAAATTCTATTGTATTTGCTTATTATTTCCAAGGACGCATGCTCCTAAAAATGTATGCGATTGAAAGAGTCTTAAAATTAAAATGTACTGCACAAACGTCATTTTTTATGTTTATGACTACTTCACGACTCACAATAAAGAAAAATAATATATTAAATCAATAATGAGTGATAGTATAGAGCAGAGAATTAGGCTTACTACAAATTACACTGGTCAACAGTCATTTTGCGCCAGACATAAAACTAACAAATTCTTACTAATTTCGACCTCCTGATTTAAAAAATAACAAGCAAAATGTTCCATCACTTCGGGTTTTCGAGTTGCACAATATAATTAATTTTCTATGCAATTTATTTAAAAAATCACCGTATTTCGTGTGTAACTATTTTGTTTTACAAATGTGAAGAGCCATTATGTGAAACCAATATTAGTATAAGTGGGCACCATGTTAGAAGCACTTGTAGAAAGGGAAATTATTTTATTGCCCTTCTACGAGTCTATTTCGAGGGAGTGAAACAGGTTCGAGGTATAAATTCACTGGAGTTTACCTGATTTTACTTGAGATGTGCATTTCTTTCACGGTGCGCTTTAATTACATTACTATAGTTTATATTTTGCAATATATCACCATGTCAAAACCACTTCTAGAAGCGGAAATTGTTTTATTGCCCTTTTCGTTTCCGTTTGAAGGGGAAGAAACAGGTTCGCCGTATGAAAACGCTTCAGTTTAGCAGGATATTTCTGTGGTGTTAGTATTCTGTGTAAGACGTGTATTTATTTAAAGTGTGCTTTAATGATAATATTCAAAGTACGAATGGTTTATATGTGCGGATTTGAAGTTTGTAGCATTGCTTTTTGGAATGCAATTAGGCTACACAAAATTTTGCTGCTTTCTGTACGAATTGGACAGTCGCGCTCGAGATATTTTATTTTTATTTCATTTTATTGGGTTATTTTACGACGCTGTATCAACATTTAGGTTATTTAGCGTCTGAATGAAATGAAGGTGATAATGCCGGTGAAATGAGTCCGGGGTCCAGTACCGAAAGTTACCCAGCATTTGCTCATATTGGGTTGAAGGAAAACCCCGGAAAAAACCTCAACCAGGTAACTTGCCCCGACCGGGATTCGAACCCGGGCCACCTGGTTTCGCGGCCAGACGCGCTGACCGTTACTCCACAGGTGTGGCTCGCGCTCGAGATACGCATTATAAAATAAAACGAAAATCACTAGAGCCAAGGAAGAAAAATATTATACATCAACCCCTTGTACCTCAAAGCGAAGTAATTTTACCCCTTTAACACAATAAGTTAGGGTTAATGAAGAATTTTCTTAAAGGGATAAATTATAAAACTGAAGGATTTAAAAATATCCAGGAAAAAATTCCTGCTAATAATAATCCGTGGCGCTACACCCCATGAAGAGCCCAGACCGACCAGCCGACTGCTGGCCTCACGTCCACATGCCAAAACAGAGGTGAACGATCATCCAACTAGAATGGAGGTATCGTGTGGTTAGCACGATGATCCCCCAGTCGTTATATCTGGCCTTCGCAACCGGCTTTCGCTACCTATCGTAGCTCCCCAAGTGCATCACGATGCTAGGTGGGCACCGGTCCCATACACTGGCCGAAATTTCATGAGAAAATTTCTTCCCCCATGAGGACTCGGACCAGGCGCATTCCTTAACATTTCCTGCTATTAGTGATTCAAAAATAAGGAGGACAGAGAAAGGAGATTACAGTTTAAAAATTTCACTCAAGTATTTTCAACTTAGCCGACGTAGAGACGTAACATTTAAAATGAAGGTTACTCTCAACAATTTTGATTAAACATGCTGACACATACTAAGAAGATAGTGAAAAAAATAAACATTTTTTGCGTTACGTAGTTGATAATGGCAGCGTGTTAATAAATAAAGATTTAAATCGGTGAACGGCGGATGCGACAGGTATACGAATTATTACGGTATAAAAAATTCATCCGTCAAGCTCGACAACTATCAGGCTCAGACTAAAAACACAAGAAACGAATCGACGGCTTTCTCGTGACCTATTATCATTCCTTACAAACACATGCTACGTGTGATTTAAATCATTAATTTAAGCTCTCATATTCATCTGCTTCCATTAAGACTTTTGGAACATGAGGTTTCTTGCTTCGTTTATCGAATTACCACAGGTTATTAATTGAGAAAAATTCGATCCGGGGCCGGGTATCGAACTCTTGACTCCCAGTTACACGCACTAGGATCTCTAACCACTGAGCTACGCCGAGAATCAATCCACAGTATCGGATCGAATCTCGTAGATTATCGAATTACGTATTTCCATATTTCAGCATATCTATTTTTTGCGTTATTTATCCATCGTGTCGATTCCTGTCGCTGCCGCAACTTATTCTCGTACTTCATGAATGTTTGTTATTAATGAAGAAAATTCGACACAACTCGTATCTATTTTTCGCCTGTCGCTTCATGAAGTAATGAACATTTGCAATAATTTCTTGGGTCTGGTTATGCAATGCTTTTTGCCTAAATTTAGAAAATGCAGGAGGCGAACGAAAGTCATTTACGGCACTCTCATGAATCGGACTGTACTGTGGTGTGTTTATTAATTAATAATGACGATACAAGAGGCAGTGTGAACATATAAACAACGACAGACAGCCTTATCGGCAATTCAATCATGCAGTTCTCGCAAAACATTGGTTTGCCTACTGGAAATGTCATTGATGTCATCTGCCAAAATAGGTACCTCCGACTATAGTAGTAGTAGTAGTAGTAGTAGCAGTGGTAGTAGTAGCAGTCGTCGTATTAGTAATTAGTAGTACTAGTAGTCGTAGTAGAAGTAGTACTGGCAGCAGTAGTAGTCGTAGTAGTAGTAGCAGAAGTAGACGTGGTAGTAGTCGTAGTAGTAGTAGTATTTGTAGTCGAACAGTAGTAGTAGTAGTCGTAGTAGTACTAGCCGTAGTAGTAGTAGTAGTATTAGTCGTAGTAGTAGAAGTAGTAGTAGTATTAGTCGTAGTAGTAGTCATAGTAGTAGTAGTAGTAGTAGTAGTCGTCGTAGTAGTAGCCGTAGAAGTAGTAATCGTAATTGTAATACTAGTAGTAGTAGTCATAGTAGTAGTAGTAGTAATAGTCATAGTAGTAGTAGTAGTCGTAGTAGTAGTAGTAGTAGCAGTCGTAGTAGCGTAGTAGTAGTAGTAGCAGTCGTAATTGTAGTAATAGTAGTCGTAGTAGTAGTAGTATTAGTAGTCGTAGTAGTAGTAGTAATTGTAATAGTAGTAGTAGTCGTAGTAGTCGTAGTAGTATTAATTTTAATATTAGTAGTAATATTATTCGTAGTAGTAATATTGGTAGTAGTAGTCGTAGTAGTAGTAGGAGTCGTAGTAGTAATAGTTGTAGTAGCGTAGTAGTAGTCGTAGTGGTAGTAGTAGTTGTAGTAGTAGTAGTAGTAGTAGCAAGTAGTCGTAGTAGTAATAGTAGTCGTAATTGTAGTAATGTAGTAACAGTAGTAGTGGTCGTAGTAGTAGGAGAAGTCGTAGTAGTAGTCGTAGTAGTTGTATTAGTAGTAGTCGTAGTAGTAGTAGTATTAGTCGTGGTAGTTATGTAGTCGCAAGTAGTAGTAGTCGTAATAACAGCAGTAGTCTTAGTAGTAGTAGTAGTAGTAGTAGTAGTAGTCATCGTAGTCGTAGTAATTGTAGTAGTAGTATTCGTCGTATTAGTGGGTATCCGTAGTAGTAGTAGTAGTAGTAGTAGTAGTAGTAGTAGTCGTAGTAGTAGTGGTTGTAGTAGTCGTAGTAGTAGTAATAGTCGTAGTGTAGTCGTATTATTTGTAGTAATGGTGGTAGTAGTAGTAGTAGTCGTCGTAGTCGTAGTAGTAGACATAGTCGTAGTAGGTCGTAGTAATAGTAGTAGTAGTAATAGTAGTCGCAATTGTACTAATAGTAGTAGTAGTCGTAGTTGTAGTAGTCGTAATAGCAGTAATAGTAGTCGTAATTGTAGTAATAGTAGTAGTAGTAGTCGTAGTAGTAGTAGTATTCGTAGTACTAGTAGTAGTAGTAGTAGTAATAGCCGTAGTAGTATTAGTAGTAGTAGTAGTAGTCGTAGTAGCAGTAGTAGTAGTAGTAGTAGTAGTAGTAGGCGTAGTCGTAGTAGTAGTAGTAGACGTAGTAGTAGTAGTCGTAGTCGTAGTAATCGTATTAGTAGTAGTTATAGTAGTAGTGGTAGTAGTCGTAGTAGTAGTAATAGTCGTAGTAGTCGTAGTAATAGTAGTCGTAGGCGTAGTAGTAATAGTGGTCGTAGTAGTAGTAGCAGTCGTAGTAGTCGTCGTAGTAGTATTACTAGTCGCAGTAGTAGCTGTAGTAGTAGTAATAGTAGTAGTAGTATTCGTAGTCGTAGTAATCGTAGTCGTAGTAGTAGTAGTAGTAGTAGCAGTCGTAGTAGTAGTAGTAGTAGTAGAATTGCGTGGTTAGGTGCTGGTTAGGGATGACCCTTCAGCACGTCGGCTCGACAGTGGTCTATTGTGCACCCCGAATTATGTGTGCGAATGAGAATGATATGTACCAGCCTACCGGCCGCATGAGACCCCCACACCCGCTCACCAATGTACCCCCTACACCCACCACCTTAAGTTCATACCGCCATGGTGATCAAGCAGCACAGGATGTCCATTCTGGCAGCCCTTCTATGGTGTCGAAATGCCCTTGGAAGTGCTCTTAAGGAATTAATCCTGGCAAAGATATTGCGGAAGGCTTAGAACCCAGTAACGGTTTCGTAGAGGTCCCCCCTCCTAAAAACGGACGAAGACATACGTCATGACCTAAATATGTCTATAGAATGAGATAATAAATATGATGTGAAATTTAAATTATTTTTCAACAGAGAAGAGGAAGGAAAATGAACCGTGGCATTGAAAATTCCGACCCGGCATTTGTCTCTGTAACTATGTAAATCCATATAAAAACCACAGTGAGCTTGGTCGGTCCGAGGATTCCAACCGCGGCTTTCACAAAAGACGGTATGGAATGTTTCATATAAAACAATTTTTGTCTAGGAGAAGAAGCAGAAAGGAGCAAAATTGTATTGAACTTTTTTGTTGAAATAATTAAAAAAATAGCCTCCTAAAATTAATGACATTACTTACAGGTTCATGCTGTACATGTATAGGGGATAGGTTACCTTACCGTGGGAAGCATGTTTTCACTTTTTTTCCGTAAAAATTTAATTCAAGACCAAAATCTCTGCAGTTGGTATCAAATAAATCGCCATTCTTCCTCTTTCTATTCTTTCTTCCTTCCTGTTACTTCCTTTTTAAATGAAATCCTTTTCTTCTATTAAAAATTATTATAATAAATATCTGTTATTCCCGGAATAATGTAGCTATCGATACTGAATATAAACAATATCCGTAGGGTAGTTTATGAAAAATCCCTACATACATATAATATATACAACGTCTTAGTATGATGGTGAGTGCACCAGCTACAAGCACAATTCCGAAGAATGCATGTTATTTGCTCATGAATGTAGGAACCCCAATGTCTTTTTTCATTATTCGGATTTTCAAGGTTCCATTTCCCGGACAGTAATTCTCCTTTTTTATTTAAATATAAGACTATTATGTCCACTATTTCATTGTCAAGGAATAACTTGAAAATACTGTAGTTTCAATATTTTTCTGTACATTTGCAGTTGGGCCACTTTTTACACTCACAATATTGACGCGGTTTCTTCGTGTTGGTGGGTAGGGAAATTTTTTTCCACTTTTCTCCACTTATACTAAAAACATAAGAGTAATCTTCTCCAGAATCTCCTATAGATGGATCCACTTCAACATCATGTACAGGTTCATGTGTGATTACGTCAAATTCCTTTATAATTCCTAAATTATCATCAACTTCTGAATGAGAAGAAGAAGAAGAAGAGGAAGAAGAAGAAGAAAAAGAAGAAGAAGAACTAACATTTACCAGTCTCCTAGGTCTAACTTTATCAGTTATAATCTTCTACGTTTAGAACTTTCCGACATACGCGTATTGCAGAAAAAACCATAGGCTTACTTCAAGACAGTAACAGAGTAAGTGATCCTCAGCAATGAACAAATAAGTTAAAATGTGGAACATATTTAACTTACATGTTGTAAGACCGGTAGCCTACTATCAACATAAATAATCTACAAAACAATTCAAAATAAAAAAATAAGAAAATTAGTAAGTGACAGTAAAGACTATGTGGGGTGTTTCAACACCCCAACTACTATTTATGTGTTTTCTAAGAAAATTAATTAACTGTCATACTTGTAACAGTTGGCATATTAGAACATAAAGCAACGTTGACACAATAAAAAAATATCGTTATATAAGACGAGCTTTTAATGTATTTTAAATCAAGAAACTGCGACTGGGGTGTCAAATCATCCCACTCAGTCCTTAGAAGGTTAATTGTTTAATTTCATTCACAAAATACAAATTTTATAGGTTACTTATAGGTTATGTTACCTGTGGGAGCAGGACCAATGTCAGCTGTGTCTTATTTCGACCGTTACAATCAGTGCTACACAAAAGCATTTTTTATAGCTCCACAAACGCATTCTCGCTGTAGTGTGTAACGGAACTAAAGCTGCATCTACACAGTTCAATATTCCAATCTCGTATGCGTGCAATCTGAGAAGAATATTGAAAGAATCAAGTTTAAAAGGTACGTTAAATTAAGATGCATGAAGATTTTGTGTCTACATTGTGCGCCGTTTTGAACGTCGTCTTCACTACGTAAATATATTAATTAATATTAAATATCAATCTTGCAGTCATTGCTTTAAAGTTGAAAGAAAAGTTTAACCGTGTAGTTGCATCTTATTGTATTCATGATCATCAATTCAAGGGGGAACAGTTGGCGACAACGACTAAACAAAAGAACGATCATGCGATAAATTGATAGCGATAAATCTAGCTACAGAAATTATCGCAAAGTCTGGCTGTGATTAGTTGGAATTCAAAATTTCATTACACTTCATTGGTCGAAAATGGAATGACGTCATATAAACGAAATAGTCTACATAAATCGTCTTATTGCGTACAGGTCTTACATATATTTCTGTACTAACTTTCTAATAACTCTATCGTAATCTACATTAAGAATGAAAGATTTTTCTGAGCTCGAACGGTTCAAGAGCTATGATTTTTTTAAAGTACACAACAAGGAAGTGCAGTTTTTTTTTTCAAAGAAAAGAAAATATCGTAGTTAATAACAATAATAATAATAATAATAATAATAATTATTATTATTATTATTATTATTATTTATTTATTTATTTATTTATTCTGGTGGTGTTAAGGCCATCAGGCCTTCTCTTCCACTTAGCCAGAAACAATTTTACTAATATTTAAAGTAGTTCAGAAATGGACTGAAATAGAGCTATGATTTTTGGTATCCGAAAAGAATTATGAAGAGTATTTAATTGCAAAGTGTGAAAATATTACATAAACAAGTTTCGGGAGTTTAATGTTTCTAAAACTTTGACTAAAATTTTTAAATCTGAGATTTTATTTTTAGCGACTTTCAAAATCATAAACTTCTGTTTCAGCTTGCTAATAGAGTCTATAAACTTCAGAAGAAATATATATTGCCTATAATTGAATTGGTCATTGCTAAAAGGCCCTTTCTCCGTATTTTTGCAAAAATGAGTTAACTACAGATTCAACATCCTTACACATAAATACACAATCTGTGCTAAAAGGAATTTCCTGAAGCCTTCATACACACGCACAGTTGAGCATTTCATTTTTCGTGTCATGCTAAAATGCCCTTACTCCAGGATAGAGGGCCTTCTAGCTGTGAACTTGTCATTTAGCGGTGTTTCCATCTGATGACAAACCTTTATACTTACTACACTATCAGCTATCTTCATTGTTTGAAGCGGTCTGTTTATTCTGCTCTAATCTTTATTTGTGTTTTAATACAAATTATTATATTATACGCAATTTCGGCTAATTAAAATAGAGACTGAGAGTTTGAAAAGCAAAAAGAGATGTAGTGATACTTGCAGTTGGAAACGAAATATATTAAAGAAAGCCAAAGTTAAAGGCACTGAACATGTGACTTACTCTGGAGAATTGGTGGCTGAAAGACGAACTGGTGAGGATTGTAGGTAAGTTCAGAATATTTACACTGAATCACTGACGTAAATGAATATGGCATAAAAATTTTATTTCCTTAGGCCACAAAAATCTTTATAGGCTATATAAAATATTTATGCATGCACAAAAATAAAGTCACTCATTAACTGGTGGCCCATGTTTTACAAAAGAGGTCTTTCTGTAGAATCTTATGGTAGAAAGGTACCTCGGTGTTCGAAGTTGTCATTCGCCCCTGCGAGTTATTATGAATATATGTACAATGCCACTCTTCCTCATATTGTTTCAACATCCAAGTTCATTGATGGTTGTATTAGGCATACCTTTGCTTTTTGTCTACCTGGAATTGAAAACATAGTCCTTTCCCAACGTCCTACTTATGATGAATTGATTGCAATCAACCCAGACAAAATGCAGGATATCAAGAAAATTATATGCTACATTCCCCATGAACAGTTACCTTATTATGAGAAAGTTGTAAATTCTCCACTAGCAGAACATAGAGAAAATACAGAATGAAATCGTCAAGTTAGATTTAAAACAAGGGCCTAAAACTTTGTAATACGTAATTAAAATATATTTTAAGAAGAGAAATATACTTTTAACTTGAAATAATGGTAGTTTATTTAATTTACAATCCTGTATTTTATTACAGTACTCCATTTTTAACCAAATGTGAAATTATTTTAAGTTCACTGCTAAAAGGCCCTTAAATTTGAAATTTTAATTAATAATATTATACAAACTACATATGACAACAAAATAAAAATTGTGCTTCCAGAAAGCACAAATATACCTTTATGATGGACAGTCACCACATTGCTCTACGAAGATTAGTATTTCTTAAAAACAGTTTTTTTCGATTTATTCAGAACTAACATTTTTGGACAAAGGGCCTTCTAGCAATGACCAATTCAATTACTGTACTGGCTTATAGAAAGAACCCGCACTTGGCAGGACATGAAACCGCAAACTTAGTATCTACCGGCAAGCAGAATAACCAAAATTCGTCGAGGATGACAAGAACTGCTTGCCTGCCGATCCGGTGTTACGCTCGGGCGTAGGTTCGATTCTCGCTTGGGACGATTACCTGGTTGAGTTTTTCCGAGGTTTTTCCCAATTGTAAGGCAAATTTCAAGTAATCTATGGTAAATCCTCGGCCTCATCTCGCCAAATACCATCTCGCTATCACCAAGTTCATCGACGCTAAATAACCGAGTAGTTGAGACAGTATCGTTAAATACTTAATTACAAATGACTTTTAAAGAACCCGGAGGTTCATTGCCGCCCTCACGTAAGCCCGTCATCGGTCCTTATCGTGCGCAAGATTAATCCAGTCTCTATCATCATATCCCACTTCCCTCAAATCTATTACGTCTCGGCCTCCCCTAAGGTCTTTTTCCCTCCGGCCTCCCAATTAGCACTCTATAATATTTCTGGATTCGCCCATACGTGCTACATGGCCTGCCTATCTCAAACGTCTGGATTTAATGTTCCTAATTACGTCAGGTGAAGAATAAAATGCATGCAGTTCTGTGTTGTGTAACGTTCTCCATTCTCCTGTAAATTCATCCCTCTTAGCCCCAAATATTTTCCTAAGAACCTTATTCTCAAACACCTTAAATCTCTGTTCCGCTCTCAAAGTGAGAGTCCAAGTTTTACAGCCATACAGAAGAACCAGTAATATAACTGTTTTACAAATTCTAACTTTCAGATTTTTTGACAGCAGACTAGATGACAAAATCTTCTCAACTGAATAATAACAAGCATTTCCCATATTTATTCTGAGTTTAATTTCCTCCCGTGTGTCGTTTATATTTGTTACCCTTGCACCAAGATATTTGAATTTTTCCACCTCTTCGGAGGATAAATCTCCAATTTTTATATTTTCATTTCGTAGAATATTCTGGTCAAGAGATGTAATCATATAGCTACTTCGTCTTTTTGGGGTTTACTTCCAAACCTATCGCTTTACTTGCTTCAAGTAAAATTTCCGTGTTTTCCTAATCGTTTGTGGATTTTCTCCTAACATATTCACGTCATCCGCATAGATAATTAAAAAAATTGCTAATAAAATTATAAATTTATATTTCTGTCATAAATAATATAAACAGTTACAAAACAATCTACGGTCTCACATATCAGGAAAAGATTTACACGGTCATGTTTTCGCGAATCACTGACCAAGAAGTTGGAAAGGTGGCACCAGAAGTCTTGTCAATGCCAGTATAATATACATGTGATATGTCTATGACTAACCGCAGGAATGAAGGCACAATACGTTCAAGGGATAGAGACTGTTGCTACGGCGAAGTTATCATATTTAAATTTTATACAGCTATGAATATCGTTCACTCGATTTTCCCTTCAAGCTGTTTGCCCGATGAACGAGATGTCTCACTATTGCTTTCTAAACATAAAGCTCTTCTTGGCTTATTATTTTCTCTACAGTTCGGAGTCTGCTTCTGACAACCGATGACGCAGATCCCGGCTCAGCGGGTGTCGTTATTGTTCCTCTGCACTTCCGATAGAAATGCAAAGAAATGGTAGGCCTACACGTTTTACATTATTTTCCTTAGATTTTTAAGAAGTGCACGACTTCTTTTTTTTTACATAAAAGGAAACAAAATTTAATGATCTAAACACAAGTGTACTGTAACACTGAAATGTGTCCAGCGTTGTGGCTGAGGAGTTGGGGTTCGATCCCCGGTCGGGAAGAGTTGCCCAGGTGGGGTTCTTTTCGGGGTTTTTCCCTCACTCCTATGGATGAATATCAGGTAACTTTATCAGGCGATTGGACCTCCACTCATCTTCGCCACTTCCTTTCCTCCCCTATCATCCTTTCATTCATCATCCCGTTGCTTCTTCTGGTTTTCAGATCGCTCTACAGGCGACCCTCCGAAGCTACTGGGTCTCTTGACCGGTCTCCATGGATTGTATTCATGTGATGATGGATAGCTTCTGCAACGGAATCCAGTGCAGATCTTCTCGGGGGAGGACTTCCGCCTGGGACCGTTAAAGGAGCCTTGGGGTGAGTTGCCGAAGCTGGAGTGGTGCATGGACTCTGTTGGCTGTAGGGACTGGTCGTGAAGGGGGTCAAGTGGTTAGGTCGGTGCGCGTAGAGGATCGTTGGGCACGCAACTCATCCCATATAGGGGGTGTACAATAGACCTCAGATCGTAGTGCGTGGGATGTTCACTCCCTCCCTCCTAACAAGTAAAAAAAAAAAAAACTCTGAAATGTAGTGAAGAAAATATTGATACACATTCAAAAGCTTTGACTAAATGTTGCTACCTCTCTTTATTAAATTTCCGTTTAACTTACATTCTGTTGGATCCAGTTACGATAGGAAATTCGAAAAAAGAACTGTTTTCAAGCGGACAGTTCTAAATTTTTCATCATCATCATCAACATCATCATCATCATGAATTTGATTCAGGAGTTGGTTCACTTCGACTACAACGTAATTACCAATTACCCGAAAGCCTCTCAGAAGGTCTTGCAAATTATCCTTTTCCTTTCGGTTCATAATTTTTAACCTGGTTTGGAATTTTTGTATTGTTTATTCGAGTTACGTATCGCCCGGTAGATCAGTTGGTAGAACAACTTATTACGGACGGGAAGGTTCCAGGTTCATAGCCTGGATGGCTTTTTCTTTATCACTTCTTGCGACAGGAATTTACGACTTGTTTAATAATGCTGGATATTCTTCTAGTAGATTAGCAAACAGCAGTTGTTCTCATTCTCTCTCTTCTACACTTCCCACTTCGTCGTGATTGTCAATTTTCTTGTTAAGGCTGGTTCACAATAAACCGGGAACGGAAACGACAACGAGAAAGAGAACGGAAATATTGTTAAAATAAATGTATTTAAATGTGGGCATTCACAATTAACTATTGTGAATGTTTACATTTAAATACATTTATTTTAACAATATTTCCGTTCTCGTTGTCGTTTCCGTTCTCGGTTTATTGTGAACCAGCCTTTAAACTAGCAAAATGTTGAGGACAATCAATTTTGCCATCAAGAAATTAATATAAATGAATGGAAGGCGAAAACTAACGATTCTTCACCGATAAACCCGAAGTACTGTCGATAATCGATATAATCGAATACTCTTGATAGTTTATACCAGACGCGGGCAAACTGATAATCATGATTACATTCGGTAGCGGGGAGGGTTCTGACATCACGTTCCTCCCACCAACTTCCACCCCCTCTGCAAGCGATATGATGGATTGTTTTTGCTATATTGAATACTCATAAACGCCCATTCCAAGTAGACTGGGAAGAAAAATTCTTCTGTTGTGCTCATGGAGAAAACGTGATATGCTTACTATGCAACAAAATCGTTACAGAAACTCACAGAAGCAATATGCACAGACATTATATAGCCTACATGTTATAAGAATCAATGTCACGTAGGTGACCTTGAAGTCTGTTAATGGCAACAGCATCATGGAAGCCAACTGTTGCCATTCACAGACTTCAAGGTCACCTACGTGACATTGAACCATGGCTCCTCAGATGGAGAATTAAATTAAATATAGGCTATCAAAAACACAAGCCATCTTATTTAGCAGAAGAAATAAATACAATAGACCGGGAATAAATCACATAAAATTAGCTATAAATGGATCACAAATCGAGTGTAAAACTTCAGTTAAGTATCCCGGAGTAACACTAGACAGAAGGCTCACGTTTTCCGAACACGTACTACAGAAACTCAGACTTGCCAATTCTAGAATGGTGGAGCTGTACCCAATTCTAAATAAAAGCAGACATTTTAAACACACAAACAGCCTTGACTTTGCATAAAACATTAATTAGGTCGGTAATATTATATGCTTGTCCTGCTTGGGGACATGCACCTATTACAGTTCTTAAAAAATTATAGGTTTTCCAAAACAAACTTTTAAGATTCATTACAGGACTTCCTAGAGTAACACCTGTTAGATTAATTCATAAAGAACTCGAAATTTTGATAATTCAAAAATATATTTCAAATCAAGCCTTCTGCACGTACACCAAATCGTACAGCAGCAACAACCCATTAATTTCTACCCTGGGTAACTACAATCCTGCTTTAGATAAACACAAACGACCTAAGAGCGTACCCACTAGCTTGGAACGACAACGTACAAGACGAAAATCAAATTGAACACTAAACAACCACATGACTCGACAGACAGACATAAGTCTACTACTGCACTAATAATGTTATTTCTCTGTTTCAGGGTCATCACGTTATTGGCTGTATAGCTTTTCTTGTAAATAATTTTTATGGATTTTTTGTATTTAAATCATGATTAAAAGACAACCTTCCACCTCAATATATACAGACCTCACTGAAGCCAATTGGCTTGTCGTCAGCACGACAGCTCATCTTGCTCAAGGTTTTTCCGTGATTTTCCTTGAGTAATAAGACAAATGTCGGGATGAGCCCTGAAAGAAATGGGTCACGGACCACTTCCCTTCCCCTACTCTTTTCTCTTCTACTATCACAAAGAAATGGCTAATTTCTTAGATATATCCATAATATGATAATAGGGGAAAATAAATACACTGTAAGTTCACAGGACTAACGGCTTCGAAGCTGGGTACCTGGTGCTAATGAAGTGCATAGGTAGCAATATAACATGGGGGCATGAGATAGTTACTCTGCCTGCCATAATAAAATTCATTCAATTAAATTTCCCAATGTAAAAAAAATCACAGCTTAGTTACAGGTAAATAATCGTAGTTTGAAGTTTAATACCTACACAATAAGCTAAAATAATAATATTAGCTAGATAATTTTTCTGTTTTCACAAATTTTTAAACAAAATTTCGCTTTATCTTTTCTATTTTCTTTTCTATTTCTCTCTATTTCAATTTACAGCGACGGAACATACGGAGGTGTTTGAAAATTTAAAAACGGAAATATGAAATAACCAGAATAGAGAGGAGGCGAATGTAATGACCCAAAAATAAAAGGAAATTCTTACCAGTTATATAGTTGTATGGGAAGTCGCAAAATCAATGACGGGGAATTTGTTAAAACATGTTTAATAAGCGTGGCCAGTCATTTATCTCCTGAACAAAAGGAACAATATGAAAACACTAGTTTGCCTCATCGTACTAACTATAGGGAGAAGAATAGAAGATATTTCATATCTGGTGGACGAGAAATTAAAATCTAGTATTTCCCAATTCATAGTGTATTCACTAGACGAAAGTTCGGGCATTGCTCAGTCAGCATGGATCTTAAGGTAATTATCATTTATTTTTATATTAACTTCTTGTGATAAAATGTGTACAATTAATTTAATTGTAAAACATTGATAAGAGCATGCTTAACACACGGCACAGATAATGTGTGCTCATAACTTATATTATGTTTCTGTTACAATTCGCCACTGCACATGAAAGGGGTGAAGTACATTCCCCTACCACACAAACCCTCCTCTGTGTGGCGGGTAGTATCTCAAGATCTGCCCACCACTGGTTTATACTATCGTCGCGTAGTAAAAAATACTTCTTAGTGGTAGTACCAGGTTTATGCATACAAAACGAAGTACATAGCCTACTTCTACTTCAAGTATTTTCTACAGTCAAAGCAAAAGGTAATACTACAACTTTATGCATACCACCCATTTGTTGTGAGATAATGTAAAATGTAGAGAGACAATTTTGCCTTGATCATCAGCAAATATCACGTTTTTAATTTTGTAATATTTATTATTTCAATTGTTCCAGACTTTGTTCCAGTAATCTATTTGTATGACGATGAATTAATTACAAGCAGAACGAAATTGATATTTCCACTTATTTTGCTTATGAGAAATCGTTTCTTATGAAGACGGAATTCTTCAAATGACTTCTCGTGAGTGGCGGGAGTCTTGCACGAGAGTTATAAATCTCACTCTCTTGAGCCTCTGGTCTATCTTACATTTCTGTTGAATTCAAAAATAGCGACCATCGCGATTATCGCCAGAAGGAAGTACTTCGACGGTGGAGTTCAGTGACACGTCGCTGACGAGAGCCATTCGTCATGTTTCAGTTCACTACAGAACCCACGTCCTGGCGCCAGCTCAAATCTATCATCTAATTCGCAACTTAATTTTTCCTGTAACTCTTCGATGCCTAAAACAGAGATGTTGCTTGTTTCACAACGAATTCAATTAAATTTTATGAACGCTTCATGGAACTTTGTGACACATGAACTACGATGCTACGCACGACGGACATTAAGGTAAGATTGATTCTGGTGTAGTTTTTTCGCCGTTTTTCAAAAAAGGAAACAAATCTAACAAGTGTAGTGTCTTATATCGCTAGAGAAGTAATGCAATCTATAGTATGAGCAGGGAAAGGAAGTTCATGCCCTAAAAAAGTGAAGAATATGTTTGCATTTATGCAATAAAATAGATAAATATGCTACAAAATATACATTATCAGTCTGAGATTATTTTAACAAAATAAAACAGTATAGGTAACTTAAGTTTAGTGTATGGATTTTTAAGTGCTTGCCTCATTGCTGAATGCTCCAGTTATGCTGTTACAGTTCACAACTAAGCAGTGACATTTGTTTTTTGTTGTCATTCTTCGCCTGTTGTCTCTCTGCTTTGTAGCGCGAAATACTCGTTCTACGTCACAAGTAGTAAGAGGGACTTGCACAAAAGCTGTGCGCTGTTCTATAGAAAATTTTGTTGGTTTTTGAGGTGTTTTTCCTTCTAGAATATCTTGAATTTCTTTAAGTTGATAATAGCGAGGGTTTTTGAAAATAATATTTGCTGTTTTCTCGTTCACTTTATCTCCTACATTTCCTGGAACTAATGTTAAACTGGATATTGTTCTATCGAAATCTGCTAAAGACTGCAGTAAAGGAATACCAATTGCTTCCAATGACCTGATAGCTTTTGGAATACAAGACAAATGAACATACATAATATGCAGTTTCCCTGCATAAATGTTAAAATACGATGCTTTTATAAATAAAGCCAAAATATAAACTTATATGCACAATAAAAGTAATATCATTGTATTCAGAAATTTTTTATTCATGTAGATAAACTTTCAGCATATTCACACAACGTTAGAGAACAAATATGCAAATGCATGAACGATTTTACTTTTTTATTATGTATAATCTTTAGTTTTTTATATAAGTCCAGTTTTTGTTTTGCAGTTTGTTCCTTTTCCTAATTATGAGCTCTGGAGCCCTGACGTAAGACGTAGAAGGAAATGAATTGTACAGGAAAGTACGGATACACAGTTTAAGGCGATAAACTATGATGCATTTTGTTCTAAAACAGTGTCATTCTCACTCATTCTCTGCTACTCTAGTATTTGGCTTGACTTGGCTTTTCGAGGGCTGAATCCGGGACTCAGGCTTATACAGTATTGGCTCAATGTGTAAACTACATACGCAATGATCGTCTAAATCCGACAGGTGACCTCGATGGCATTAATGAATCCGATGCTGACAGGTGGCCAGGTGAGGGGAAGGTGGAGAGTTTTGCTGGACTGAATGAAGATACGGGAGTAGCTCGACGAAAAACCCTCTGAAATCATAAATTCCATCACGACTTGGTTGGGGATCGAATCCGATCCGCCTGGTGTTAGACCAGCGCGCTAGCGTTTGAGACACCGACGCAATTACTATTCTAATATTACTTGCTATGTTTCCTTCCAGAGGTTTGTAGTTGTGGCGCAAAAACTAAGCCTACGTACTGCCCCGACCAAGGCGACAATCGGTGTGGACAAACTGAAAATAAAATTACTACTAGCTCTTGCGTCACAAGTGCTAGTATTATCATGGAAGCACTTCACAGGTCCTGTGAAGAATGCATCGATACTCACTCCAAAGCTACATATAGTATTGCCGAGCAACTGTGATTTATTAGAATATTATGTGAAGAATGCAATTATAGCTACTTTCTTTCGATCTTTAGATCTTATTTATCAAGCCGTACACAACGTCTATGTTTAAATGGCGTTTATTCCAATTTAGTCAATGTTGAATGTGGAGTTTCTCAAGATTCCATTTTGGGACCATTCCTATTCTTGATTGTGGTGAATGACCTTCCAGAAAATGTTAGCTGTGAACCTAAAATTTAAATAACGTTTTGTGACCTAATTTTTCTATTTTCAAAGAAATGGACAATATTGTAGTGTACCTTTTGCATAAATGCATGTTAAATCAGTGTACAAAATTTCAGAATTCTATCTCTAATGGTTGTGGAGTTATGAAATAATATGTGTGAAAATGTTCAAATTTTGGAAAATTTAATTGAAAGTAAAAAGTGAATTCTTAAAAATATTTTTAGTAACCTTTTTATACTTTTATCAGATATTTAAGTTATATTAAGTCTTGTTGTGGTATCTTAATTTTTTGTCCAATTGTGAGGTCATTTCCTTATAAAATTTTAGAAATTTAGAGCCTGCATTTTCTGATAATATTTGTGGTCGTTCAGGTACATATACCCTTAAACTGAGAGGATTCAATCCGGAATCGGAACTGGAATCCGTTGTGGCTTAGTGAATAAAGCGTCAGCACGTAGAGCTGAAAACCCAGGTTCGAGTCCCGGTGCCGGAGAGAATTTCCTCCGCTCCACACATCCTTCATCATATGGTAATACAGAATTCCTGCACAGAAATATTATATGTACTTCGGTACATCACAATAATATCAATGCATTTTGTAACAAGGAAATAAATAACAAAGGTTGTAAGCAAACTCTAAGGAAAATAATAAGTTTTATTCAGACAAGTGAGCATCATATCTTCGGTGTTTGAAAAAGGATAAGAACAATGAAAGTTGTGTATATTCACGAAACCTGGTTGCTCAGGTTATGCACTGCTCATAAAAGTTGGCAGGATATAAATATGACAAGGCAGCTAATAAATGATAGTGCCTACAATGCAGGTAATAAAGATGGAATAGGATTGAATGAGCATTAATTAAGCATAATTATCACGCGCAAAATCGGTGACTATTATCATGAAATGAACGCTGAAAACGATATTAAATGGACTGTTAGCGAAATAATTAATTCCAGGGCTGCTACCGCAAATCATAGTAAGTTACTCCACAGTATTTGACAATGCTCCATAAAATAGCAAACGGCTGAATATATCGCCCCTAAACATGAAATCACAAAGACGTTTAAACGAAACACAATCGATTTTGATAAAGACTTGAGAAAATCAGAACTATAAGTGACTGTAAAGCAAAGTCATAGGTAAAGATAAAATTTGAAATTGATTAAATTCTGATCACTCGTGGTTTTACACCTCTACCATCATACACTCAAGCCAACAGTAAGATAGCTGAGAAGATTATGGGTACTTTGTCTATATGTGTTTCAATAGACTGTTTTAATATTATTACACCGGAATCATGGAGAAAACCTGTTGATCAACCGAGAAAACTGCAGACGAATACTGGATAAAAGACAGCCAACTAGAGGAAGAAATGGGACAGTTAATCGTTAGCGTTGGCCTAGAACAGCGATGTCAGACATGGACTAAACGGAGCGGAGCGCTCCTGTAGACTGGTTGCGTGCTCCGGTGTTTCCACAGACATAAGCAAGTTCAAGCTCCGATCTAGCTCCACAACCGGTATTGGAGCTTATAACTCTGACACTACTGGCCTAGAAGAATGTGGTAATGATGCAAACAATGAAGCCACCGAAAGTGTGGAGTAAAAAAACAGAACAATAGATACGGAGGATGAAACTGAAGACATCCTAATACAGAGATAATATATCTTACGTAAAAAATCCTCGGCATCTATTTCGACTCTAATATGAACTGGAATATGCAAATCAGATATATCTGTAGAAACGTTTTCTCTATCATGCATTCTTTGAAACGCCTGAAAATTTTCCTTCCTACTAAACTCAAACAAATTCTAGTACAGACCCTTGTAATGCCTCACTTTGATTATTGTGATGTTTTATATAGCGACCTAAGTGCTGAAGTTCTCAAAAACTTCAACGTGTACACAATGTCTGCGTCGGATTTATTTTCAATATCCGCCGACATGATCATATATCGGAATATTTTCTACGACTCTCCTGGCTCCGCTTGCAAGATCGACGTTTAGTACATTCTCTTTGTCTGCTATATCGAATTATACATGATTCCACACCTAACTACCTTGCCTCTCGGTTTACTCTCCTAGCTTCACATTATAATCGTAATACACGTTCACAGCACAATCTGTTGCTATCAATACCACGTCATCAGACGTTCTTTCTCAATAGCCATGGCCCGCTCATGGAATTCGCTGCCGCTGGAAATCAGGGGTAGACTTAGTCCTCAGTTGTTTATTATTATTATTATTATTATTATTATTATTATTATTATTATTATTATTATTATTTTATACAGTCATTACTTTATTTTTCTATTAACACTAATATCTAGGTAATTGTCATTGTCTCAATGTAACACGTGCTGTGCTGATCATACTAATTGTACTATTCCTTTAGTTGTGAGATTATATTCATATGTATTCATTATTTTTTTTAAGTTAATACTTGTATACTAGAATGTATTTTCCTGTTTGTGAGTATGTATTCAGTCTC
Organism: Periplaneta americana; assembly: GCF_040183065.1. Lineage (NCBI taxonomy): Eukaryota > Metazoa > Arthropoda > Insecta > Blattodea > Blattidae > Periplaneta > Periplaneta americana. The sequence continues at coordinate 140,347,332 of NC_091132.1, forward strand.
TTTTTTATTATATATATTTTTATTTTTATTATTATTATTTTAAAGTTAATACTGACTGTGTATATGAATTCAATCTCTCTTTTTTACTTTATTACGTTTATTATTATTTTTAAGTTAATATTTGTATACTGGTATGTATTTTTCTGTATGTGATTTGATCCTGGTTGAGTGGAAGAGAAGGCCTGATGGCCTAAACTCTGCCAGGGAAAATAAAACTATTATTATTATTATTATTATTATTATTATTATTATTATTATTAGTGAACTATATGACTACTCAGCTATGTATGCAATGGAGGGGGAAAGGAATTAGCCACTCTACCCCATATCTCCAGATTTAGTTGTCTGATAAGTATTGCCTTATTGGTGACACTTATGAGATTCCAACCTGTCTTCGGACAGTTGATTAAACAACATAATAATAAATATAAATGCAAATGCTAATTAAAGTTGAAACAATAAGCGAAGTATATGTAATAACTAGGGATGGAAGTTCGGACACCGAACCTATGAAGTTAACTACGTTGTGTGTTATACAAATAGTGTTGTTTACATAAACTCAGAGTGGTACAAGGAATGTATAGGGCACTGCTATGCTTGAATCAAAACATTGACTATAATCTGGTGACTAAAACAAACAGAGTGTAACACACATTTACGTAAGTGACTTATCTCAGTTTCTTCTTTGTGGAGAATGGTGATAAATTTTAAATAAAAATGAATGGCGTGTTTTAAGTGTCATTAATTTTGTTGCAATGTACAACTACGTACATTTATAAATTGTGAAATTTAAGTAAACCTGTTTCGATTGCCACTCAGTGTTTGTACTAAGAAAACGTTCTCTCGACATCACACGATGTTATTGTGCCCAATTTTAAATAAGTTAATTTATACAGAAACATCGTTTTATTTTTACTAACATTTCTAATATTAACCTGGCTTTACCTTTGCTACCCACTTCCACGACTGGAGTTCGATGATACTGGCGTAAAATACAAACAAATCACTTTACTAGGTATAGGAGGGAAGAAAAGTAGTTCATCCATTTACGTAAACTAGGAAATATCGCGATTTTGAGTTTGATAATTTTCATTAGGTTTTTGTTTAATCAAAATACAGTACTGTATTAACAATAAGTGTTTTTACTCATGAACGGAGCTATCCAGTCGGACATATTCATAATGCAGTGTATATTATACTGTCTTCAGCACATTAGCGTACAATATAGAGAATGAAATTAAATTGAAAAATAATCATAATATGGATATTTAAACACATTTTTGAAAATGGTGGCCGTTCATTTCGATACAGGCTTCAGTTCTTTTGTGCATATTATCGCACTATAGGCTATTGTACCTAATTCCAATTAGCAGTTTCATCCTTCATACTAGTAACGCATGTGGAAATAATTCTGTACCTAATCTATAAAAGATTACCTGACGTACTACAAATTCAATCTTCACTTCTGACCTATTCCAAAAGATAAAATTACTTAGACATGCTATCTACTTTCCATCCAAGAAGTTACGTCTCATGGTCGTAGAAAGGAAGGAGGTCCTTTTATTTAAGTTATTTTAAACAATTGTATAATATTACGTAGACGCCCAATTCCTAACAGAAATTAATGTTTTCAGAAAAGAGCTAAGACGGCCCAGGCATTACTCTTTACAGAGAGGCGAGCAGAAGTAGGTGGGGAAAATCTGGTTGAGACGTAGGCAAACGGACGACAGTACCTGTACGAAAATATGATTCAATATTGAAAACTCTTTCGTCACTGAAAAACGCGAATATATTTATGGAACGTACTATATTCACTAACTCAGTACTGTTTAGTATCACCGTAAGGCACTTCGACTGCATACGCGGTCTTGGTTCTGTGTGGAGGACGATTGGAAGTTTACTAGTAGAAGGAGTGGGAGTGAAATACATTCAAAAACTCAGGTACAATAAAAATTGAAGTAAAAATAAAATGATGTCCCTGAATTTAAACTGCTTGAGCGAATATAATGGTAAACGCCACTATCGTGTATTTCGGGATCTTCAATTAAAATTGCTGCTTTTGGCAGTTCCTATTATAGATGTTGGGTAAAAGTTTCGAATCTCCTCAATGGAGGCCATACGGTAAACGCCGGTTGCCGCATTTAACAGGAACATAATGCTAAGTGACAAGTAAAACGGCTGCTGCTAAGAACACTTGTACGTCTCCTGTGATTGTAACCAAATTACACGATTTTGAAGAAGTAGAGAGTACTTTGATTGAACTTCCTACTTACCGTTATGTTTCTGAAATACGTGCACTAGAACGTCATTGCCATATTTCTTCTGATTTAGGCTTCGGAATTTATCAATTGTACATATATATCATAATTATGATAATAAATAATACACAATCAAATACGTAGCACAAGAAAACGGATACAACCCTAACATAATAGACAACATAATACGAAAGACAAAACATAATCACAAAAAACATAAGAATACAACACAAACACAAGGACACAAAAAATACATCACACTAACATACGAAAACAAAAACACATACAAGATTGCAACCTCATTCAAGAAATTAAATTACAACATCGCATACAGAACAAATAATACTTTACAAAAACATCTTAACACACAAATAACACAAACAAGCAAATATAATCACACAAGCGCATATAAACTCAAATGTAACACCTGCCACAACTTCTACATATGACAGACAGGCAGATCATTTCAAAGACGTTACGAAGAACACTCACAGCCATAACAAAATTACAAAACACTTCCACATATGCAGAACACATCACAAATGCTAACCACACCTACAGAGACATCAACACAGACATGGAAATTCTACACATCCAACCAAAAAGCCAGAAACTAAACACACTAGAACAATACGAAATATACAGACACACAAAAATACATCTAAATGTAATTCTCAACACACAACTCAATTTCAGAACACACACACTCTTTGACTGCACATTACACTACACAACATACCCCCACAGGAAACAAAACCAAAGGCGCCAAGACCAGCAACAACCAGTTCTGAAGATGGCCAATAGCAGGCCGCAGTATGTTAAAAGGTAATAAAATTTAACACGTGAAAGACACAATATACGTTTTCCGAAGTGATATAGTGTTAAAAGTTGTGTAATCAAGATGTATAATAAATAATAATATTATTACTTATAGTTAAATTGATAACATTATTAATAATAATAATAGTAATAATAATAACAACAATAATTGTTATGTATATAAATGATTGTATAACTAATTAATAATAATAATAATAATTCTCGCCACATAGGCCTATAGGTGACTAACGATAGGGAGAAAATAAATGAACAACACGCCGCTGCAAATGATATCAGTGATAAAGAGGCAGAAGAAGAGACAAAGAGACCGTCTCGGAAAAGATTCAGACGTTCTTCACAACGTAAAATGAAGCAAAAGAAGCGTAATATGGGTGAAGAATATATCTCTCGTAAAGGCAATGTACAGAAGAAATATGTAGTACCAGACTGTATGATATGAGAAGGGAGCACTTTTTTATAGTATATGACATCTAAAAAAAAAAGGCATTTGTCTTTAGTAAAAAGACTCTTGATGGACTAGATGTCAACCTCTAGGATGTTTGTCGTTTGAAGGTCACATCAGAAAATCCGTCATCAGTATTTATCAGTCACACAGTTCGTAATGATGTCTGGCATGAACTTAATCTCCAAAAACGTGAAAGGCCCCGTTCCTGCACTTCAGACGAAATATGACGAACCCAGACCAGTCGAAAAGAAGAAAGTTGCTGACATCTTGTCTCTCCTGGAGTATGTTCCACCTATAAATCATACATTTTTCCTGTCACTTATAACCGACAGGTTCGAAAATGGGCATGTGAATGATTTAAGTGATGAGTGATAACATGTGTTTCAGATAACAACTAATAACTATTTGGAACGTGACTTTATATGATGATGATAATGAAAAAAAAAACATGTTATGTTTTATTTAACGACGCTCGCAACTGCAGAGGTTATATCAGCGTCGCCGGATGTGCCGGAATTTTGTCCCGCAGGAGTTCTTTTACATGCCAGTAAATCTACTGACATGAGTCTGTCGCATTTAAGCACACTTAAATGCCATCGACCTGACCCGGGATCGAACCCGCAACCTTGGGAATAGAAGGCCAGCACTATACCAACTCGCCAACCAGGTCGATTATGATGATAATGATGGTATATTACTTCACTATCTACCAAAAAGTAATTGGACACTGTTTTTTGCCCCTTTAGAACCTCGTGGTACCACCTCTTGTTGCTATAACAGCATCCATCCTGTCAGGCATGCTCTCCACTAGTTTGTGTAGGATATCCACTGGAATGTGTCGCCATTCCTCTTGCAACATGGCACTCAGTTGGACAATGGTAGTTGGCCGCATCTCCCGAGACCTCAATCGCTGGTCCAATTTGTCCCAAAGGTGCTCAATGGGGTTGAGATCAGGACTCTGTGCAGGCCAGTCCAACCGGTGAACATGATTGTCTGCATACCATCACTGCATAGAAGCTGCCGAAACATGGGGCCAACTTCCATTGTCCAACTGAGTACCATGTTGCAAGAGAAATGGCGACGCATTCCAGTGGGTATCCTACACAAATTAGTGGAGAGCATGGCTGACAGGGTGGCTGCTGTTATAGCAACAAGAGGTGGTACCACGAGGTTCTAAAGGGAAAAAACAGTGCCCAATTACTTTTTGGTAGATAGTGTATAACAACCTATGATTTTGAGTAACAGAATGGTATCACCACTACACTCTTCCAGTTTTTCAATATATTTGACGTGTGATCCTTTGTTCTGTGTTTTATTTCTATAATTATGAAACTAGAATGATAATAAAACACTTTTAGTAAAAAACAGAAGTTCGAATAAATTATTCATATTTATGGAACCGAAAAGGCCTTGGATTTAACAAACCAGCATTTTTATGTTTTATCGATTTAGAAAAAGCATTTGACTCTTTGCAGTTAAATACCATTTTAAAAATCTTAACTAAAAATAATGTACCAGATGGGCTGATTGCTCTTATTTTAGATATATATTCAGACAATACAGTAAGGATCAAAGTAAGGATCACCTAACAAATGCAATAGGTGTTAACAAATGTGTTCGTCAGGGAGACTCATTGAGTCCTTTACTTTTTATTACGGTAATGGAAGAAATAATTAAAGAAACAAAGACTCAGAAAGGATACAAAATGGGAAGTAAAGAAATAAAAATGGTATGTTATGCTGATGATATCATATTGGTAATAGAATGTGAAGATGATCTGCAAAGAATGTTACATCAGTTCAATAACAGCTGTAAAAAATATGGGTTTAAAATATCTACACTAAAGACAAAATCTATGGTCATAAGTAAGAACCCAATACGATGCAAATTAGAATTGGAAAAACAAATAATTGAACAAGTGATGTGCTTTCAATATCTTGGATTCCAGTTATCAAGCTCAAGCCTTTTACAAAACGAAATTTTAAACCAAGTTACTAAAGCAAATAGAGTATCAGGATATTTGAACGACACCATATGGAGAAATAAATATCTCCACATTGAACCTAAGGTTCGAATTTACAAGACCGTGGTGCGCCCTATTCTCACTTATGCAGTTGAAATAAGACCTGAAACAGCAAAAACTAAACAAATGTTGGATACAACAGAAATGAAAACCTTAAGGAAAATTGTAGGAATCACAAGAAGGGACCATATACGGAATGATCAGATCAGAGAACAATGCAAAATACAACCAATTAGAGAATGGACGCAAATAAGAAGACAACAATGGAATGAGCATGTATCTCGAATGGGAGAGGATAGAATTGCGAGAATCGCCAGGGATAACTACCCATCCGGAAGAAGATCCCTAGGAAGACCATTAAGTAGATGGAGAGATACTCTGGATTAACAGGCTGGAAGCTTAGAGAGAAGAGAAGAAGAAGATGGAACAGTTATAAATTTATTTTCGTTGTATCTTAAAACTTCCATAATGGCGGTTACTATTTTGTTACCCCAAGCAACTCATTTATTATAAAGTTGTGTATTAACTTGTGTCTCTTAACCATTTAATTCATATTGCACTTCACATTGTTTTGAATATGCAGGATTTTTTTCAAGAACATTATTGAGTTTTAGTTTAACCGTTTTATTCTCACAAACAGCTAACCGATAACATTTAAAGTTATTTCACATCACGAGTTTAGTGCTGTGTACGCATGGTTGTTGGAGTCGGCAATTTTCTAGACGTTTACTTTTCAATGAAGTATTTGCAGTGTGGATTCTCAAGTTTATGGAACGGAATATTCGCACATATCAGCATCAGACACAGGTCATAATAAAAAGTGGACTGATCCGAAATCAAATCAATAAACAATTTCAGATGTTAGATGCATCTTTTACAGTTACAATACTTTTGTAAATCACGACGCTTATTTTAACTTTTATATCTAACTTGCACACTTTATACCATAATATACAGAGTGATTTATATAGAACTGACACATTTCTTTCATTAATTGTTTCATAACGAATTGTGCTAGCGACAACTTATTATACCTAAAATGTAGAGGAATTTTGGGAGATTATTTAACTCTATAGCAAATGTTGTCCGGCGTTGTCAAATCCGGAGATCTCGGTGGCCACAGGTTCCTGGAAATTATTCGGTTGTCACATAACAAGCTAAATGGAACCATGCTTCATCTGTGAACCATGTGATGGACAATATGGCAGGATTTTGCACAATGAACGTCTGAAACCAACGACAATAATTCAATCTTTTATCCTTATCTGGTTCCTGTAGCTGATGAACAACCGTAACCCTATATGGCTTTAGGCTCTGTGACACACTGAGTAGGTATACCCTCTCTCCTGCGACAAACGTCTTAATGATAATGGGTGACTGCTCCAGTCCTGCTCTTACGTCAACAACAACCGTGAGAAGCCTAGATGAACGATGCTTGCCCTTTTCACTCACCAGAGATCCAGTTGTTTCCAATTTGTTTACCAGTCCCAGTATTATGTTTCTTTTGGGAGGATTGCGAACACCAAATTCCCTCTGGTATGCCCTTTGAGTAGCTGTAATTGAATTCGTAATCCAATATTGCTTCACAAGGAAGAGTCGTTGATTTAATGTGTACTGCATTTTCACGTTGACACAAAATGTCGAAAACAGCTGCCAACAATAGGAATAAAACATAAACATCTGCGCATCTAGTGACAAGGAATCGAAACTCCAGAACATTCTGCTGTTGGTTTCAGACGTTCATTGTGCAAAATCCTGCCATATTGTCCATCACATGGTTCACAGATGAAGCAGGTTCCATTTATCCGGTTATGTGACGACCGAATAATTTCCAGGAACGTGTGGCCACCGAGATCTCCAGATTTGACAACGCCGGACAACATTTGCTATAGAGGTAAATAATCTCCCAAAATTCCTCTACATTTTAGGTATAATAAGTTGTCGCTAGCACAATTCGTTTTGAAACAATTAATGAAAGAAATGTGTCAGTTCTATATAAATCACTCTGTATTTTCGTTCTTGGCTGAAAAATAGTCTACTTCAAAATTTTTTACAAGCACAGAAAAAGTTACGGATTTTATTGGCGGAATTTTAGTGGGTTATTTTACGACGCTGTACCAACATCTCGGGTTATTTAGCGTCTTAATGAGAATTCTGAGAATCTTGTAAAAGGCTAGACCCAAATCGAGGGAAATGGCATATCTAACGTTAGTGCGGCCATTAATGGAACAGGAAACTACATGTTGGGATCCTTATAGAATATATCAGATAAATTCCTTAGACAGAATCCAGTATAGGGCAGCTAAATTTGTTAAAGGTAAAAGAGGCGACGTGAATGATACGATAAAAGAACTTAAATGGGAAACATTGGAAAAGAGACGTAGAAAAACTAGAATAACATCACTGTACAGAGCACACCTAGGTCAGAAAGCATGGGTAGACATAACGGCTCGGTTAGAGAAGTTAACATACTATGACAGGAATGATTATGATTTTAAAATCAAATGTAGGAAACAGAAAACGGATGTAGGTAAATTCTCATATTTAAATCGAACTATAAATGATTGTAAGGCCTACCTGCAGCGGTCTTTGAGGGCTGTCCTTCCTTAAGGAGATTTAAAAATAAATTTAAAAGTTGTGTATAAAGTGTAAATTAAAAAAGAGACGTTACATTACTTAAGCTGGCATGTATTTACTTAGCCTGACGAGTTATTCCCTTGGTTTGAATTGTAATTTATTTTAAAATAGCTTGTAAGAGGATCTTAGACTACAAATGTTCAGTTTAATGTAGTTCTGTTTATAAGTATGCATAAGGGTATAATTATTTGTCTTATTTGAACTGTTGTATTAGTGAAGCGTGGTGAGCCAGTGAAGTTATGGTTTACAATGGCAGTAAATAGTTTCGGTCAGTGATAATTTATAGTGTATTCTACAGTGTCAGTGAAATGTGTTATATAGTGTCAGTGAAATGTGTCATAGTGCCAGTGCAGTGAGTGAGATGAGAGTGAAGTGGAAGGTTATCAGTATCAATGTGAAACTTATGAAGGGCCTCTGTATATTATATTATATTATTTATTATATATATATATATATATATATATATATATATATATATATATATCACTCACTGCACTGACACTATGACACATATGGGTTGGAATAGAAAATTATGTTCATTTAATTAGGTTATTTTATGTATTATTATTATTAATGTAATTTATTGTGTATTATTTGTATTGTGTATTTTAATTGCATTGTGTATTATTTTTATTGTGTGTAATTAAGTTACCACTGCCACCGGGTGTTTGCCCACGTGCAGTGCAAATAAATAACTAAATACATTACAAACTCGTATAATAGATTTTTTTATTTTAGTAGGTTATTTTACGACGCTTTATCAACATCTTAGGTTATTTAGCGTCTCAATGAGATGAAGGTGATAATGCCGGTGAAATGAGTCCGGGGTCCAACACCGAAAGTTACCCAGCATTTGCTCATATTGGGTTAATGGAAAACCCCGGAAGAAAATCTCAATCAGGTAACTTTACCCGACCGGGAATCGAACCCGGGCCACCTGGTTTCACGGCCAGACGCGCTAACCGTTGCTCCACAGGTGTGGACTCGTATAATAGAGAAACTCCCACTAGTAAAATAAAATTACAGAAAATTACTTATATTTTTGATACGAGTATGCCATTTTTTTTTTAAATATTTCCAAGTAAAGTTATCCCAAATAAAAGCTCGGAAATCTAAAGAGTAACAGGGGGTTACCACTTCCACCTTTGCAGACAGTCGTCATTAGTAGGTCTAACAGTAAGGATATCAGGTTTGCGTTTTTGCATTTTTATCCAGAAGGAAAATCCTCTGGTACTCACTTTAGTTAGAAGCTGAATAAGCCTCAGGGTCATAATGTAGTCGGAAAGATTAGATCAGAGATGGGAACTCGTGTACATTTGTACTGCGTGCACCGAGTGATTTCACTCGTGTGCATTGTTCTGAGAATTGTCTAAACCCTAGGTGCTCTTGACTTTCATGTCTCGCTAAAGTTAGTGATAGGCAAATACCGATTGCAGCACTTGAAAAGCGTACTAAAATACGCAATCAATCAATGTTTTATCTAACCAGAGTTTTTGTGAGTTAGTTACAGAATGGTTAGCACGAATGATATAAAATAATTCAATTTTCAATTCAATTCAATTCAATTCAATTCATTCACAATTTACATTTGAAATGATAGATCTGAATATATACCCGAAATGAGCATGCTCGTGCTCGGGTACAGTCCAGTAGTCTACATAAATTTTACAGAGATCAATAATAACGTTGATGTTAGAAATAATAATAATTAATGTATGTATTTATTCACACTGAAATGGGTTTATACCCGGTGGCAGTGGTAACTACTTACACTCAATAATGACAATAATAAACTTATTAATTTAAAATGCAATTAATAATAATACTAATAATTAATAATAATAATAATAATAATAATAATAACAGGGAATATACTAAATTAAATGAAACGATCACTTAAAATAACATTTGAAATATTCTAATTTGTATCTTAAAACTAAGATCGAACTAAAACCCACGAGTATGATATGTTCATATCTGCACAAGTACCTTTCAACATTACACTCATTTCGCTGTCAACTCACTCACTGCACTGGAACTACGACACATTTCACTGATTCTATCCTGATTTCACTAACACTTCAAAAACATTTCACTGTTCAAATACTTTGCACTGCCACTATAAACTATAAAGCTTCACTGACAGGAACACGTTTCATTTACACAGCACACTTCACTGACACGACATACTTCTTCACTGATACAACACTTCAATAACAACATATCATTTACACCCTTTAAATACTGTGTATAATTACCGTCTATTAGTAAGGTCCTTAAACCTATTTTTAAATGCATTTTTGGTTGTTGGTAAAGCCTTTAGTAAGTCTGCAGGTAAAGCATTCCAGTCCCTGATAGTACGATTGAGAAAAGAAAACTTTCCAGTGTCCGTCCTCTGCCTTCTTTCCCTCAATTTATATGAGTGGTCGTTCCTTGAAGAGTAATTTGGCGGTTGCAACCTATTTTTTATTTCTCTCCAGGCAGGCTCACCTCTGTATGTTTTGAACAGTGCGCATAATCGAATTCGCGTTCTCCTGTCCGTGAGTGTGTCCCATTTTAATGGTGAATTTTTCCGACAACACTTAAGAGCCCTTTTTTTTTAATCTTTTCCATTGTCTTAATATGTTCTAATCTGTAAGGATCCCAACATGCAGCACCATATTCCATTACTGGACGTACTAGTGATTTATATGCAACCTCTTTGGATTTATCAGAACCTTTTCTTAGTACCCTCATCACAAAGTGTAACGCTCTCCATGCTTTTCCCGCTGTGTCTGTAACGTGTCCCCCCCCCCCAGCCGAGATCGCTGCTAAATGTTATTCCGAGGTATTTACATTTGTTAACTTCCGGAATGGTTTCACCCCCTAACGTATACGATGCGACTATTTTATTTCTTTTCCTTGTAAAGCTAATGGCTTTGCTCTTTAGAGAATTTATTTTCATTTTGTTGGCTATTGCCCAATCGTTTATTCTATTGAGGTCATTCTGGAGAAGAGTAGTATCTTCATAACTTTTTATTTCCCTGTATACCATACAATCATCCGCGAATAAGCGAACCCTAGACAAGATATTAACTGGCAGATCATTTACAAAAGCCAAGAATAGAAGAGGCCCCAAGACACTCCCCTGCGGGACCCCGGAAGTAATTTCAATTGGGTTCGATAATTCCTCCCCTACCCGTACTCTCTGAGTGCGACAAGTTAAAAATTCCTTGATCCACTGGAGCACTCTGAAGTCAATCCCCGTTGATTGTAGTTTAACCAACAATATATCGTGTGGGACTACATCGAATGCGTGTGAAAAGTCAATAATCACTGCATCTACTTGGCTATTGGAATCTATTCCGTCTTCTAAATCCTGACATACCGTTACTAATTGACTCTCACATGAATAGCCCCCCCGAAATCCATGCTGACAGTAATGTAACCAATTTGAGTCATCCCAATGCTGCCTTAGATAAGCTGAAATCAAGTGTTCCATCTATTTGCAAACCACAGAGGTGAGGCTGACCGGTCTGTAATTTTTTGTATCTGAGCGAGACCCTGACTTATAAATTGGCACCACTATTGCATCTTTCCAATCTCGCGGGACAGTACCATTGTTAATTGATATTCCAAATATACGCACTAGATAGGGAATCATGGCTTCCCCTCCCAATTTTAGTACGTCTTCGGCGATACCATCAGGTCCTACTGATTTATGAGTTTTCAATTCAGAGATCCTTCTCCTTATGTCCCTAGGCTTGATAAAAAACTGACCCGTATTTTCCACAGAAGCTAAGTGTGGTACTATTGTCCTCATCCCAAAAACAGTGGCATAATAGGAATTTAATTTTTCTGCTTTTTCGCTGTCCTGTACGATAAATTGATTGCGGTCATTTTTTAGGGGGAGGCTCGAATAGTTTTCATTGCGTCGTCTCTTCACATATTTATAAAATTCCCCCCACCCGTTTTGTTCACCTTTGAAAAGTTTATTTAGGTAATTTTCCTGCGCTATCTTCTTCGCATTAAGCAGTTCTTTCGATAGTTGTGTGAATTTTGTTTGTTTTGCAAGGCTTTCCTTGTGCTGTCTGTAGGATTTCCTTAGTTTTCTTTTCAGTTTCCGTATGTATTTATTATAATATTCCGGATCGGGATTGTTTGATAAGCGTTTAACCGGGATAAATTTCTGTATTCCTGTTAATATAATCTGCTTGAACTCCGCCCAGCGTTCTTCTACACTACTGCCCTTTACTACCCATAATGAGTATTTTCTCTAAGATAATTTTGGAAGCCTTCTCTGTCCGCTTTGTTATATTGCAAGATATTTTTGTTCTTTTTTCCGCTTTGCTTGTACTTAGCATTCCATAATATTTCAAGAATTACCGCGTCGTGGTCACTAATACCTGGAATCACTTCAATACCTGCGACTATTTCTGAGGGTCTTAAAAGAAATATGTCTAGTAACGAACCTCCCCTTGTCGCCCTGTCTGTTAAGGTGCGTACACACTTAGCGAACGAACAACGAACGAATGATGAAGCAAAACTTCGTTGTTCGTTCGCTGTTTGAAGCGACGTACAAATCATCAGCAAATTGTCAGAAAACATTCACATTCGCTGATTATCCGCTATAAATGCAGACGAAAATATAATTATAGCAAGTGCAGGCCTGTTTCATAAACACAGTAATAATATTAAGTAATAGTATTGCAGTCATGAAAACAATTTTATTAACCGACTAAATTCTGTTTCATAAACGTTTTGCACGAGTCATAAAATACGTAGAGTAGCCAGATGATTTGAGGTTAAGGCTGACAAACATAACCAAGTTGGTCTGCACTCTACAGCTATTTATATTATTCTCTCTGTTAACAGTTGTTGAATGAAATAAGTTTTGAAGTACTATCTTTAATAGCAACAACATAGTAAATCGTAATATGTGTGAAGGTTTGGGAGACAATTTATTTCAGATAAGATTGTAAATCACTGCAACTCGAAGTTATTGTTTCTGTTATTTGATTCAGTTGATTTACGAGTAAAAGAAACAATATGATAAATCTAAAATATTGTGAACAGATATTTATCATTCCTAATTGTCCACGTCTCTGCTGTTGTAAAGTTTGCAATTCCAAAAACAGTGTATCAGTGACAGAAGCGTGTGTGTGCGCGCGCGTGTGTAAAAATTGGACCTCGTTATCTAAAGAAGTACCATATGAAAATGTTAAGCAGTGAAAACTTTTGATGACAATATTGTACCAGCCTTAAGGACAGTGTTTAACGACAGGGTTAGTGGACCCTGCAAAGCGTCTTATGTAAGATATTTCAAGTTCCGTTATAATTCGGAATACTGCGCAAGTACTTATATAAAAAGGCTTAAAAATTATTGGTGCAAGCGTAAATAAATACACATAAAAATTACTCTTTTACCAAAAATAAATAAGTAATGCAATAACGACATACGTACTTACGCGGTGAAGTCGTTCCTAGAAAATATAGTGTTTGAGTTTGAAGGTGTGGATGTTGCAGAAGATTAATGTTATGACGAAATTAATAAAAATACTGAAATTGTCTTAATGGGTTTTTATTGCTGATTATGTTGTAAGTAGTATTTTCAAGAAGTTACCTGACTATACAAAATGCAAATACATATGTTCTAATTAGAGATTGTGATGTGGAATTGTGGATACGGTACCTATAAATCTCGTAAGTTAATTTTAGTTTATGCCCTCAATAGGGGTGGTTTAAAGTAGTCCACATATTTTGTAATAGATCTACTTGTTGATATATGTCTGCAAAAGATTTTGGCTCACCAAGATCTTCACAATGTTAATTAGTGAAGAGTATATAGATTCAGGTTGTCACAAGTATACACTGAAAAAACACTTCAATAGGTACAGAAAATATTAATATTACTGTATTTTGTTATGTAGATGTCCCATAGGCATATATTTCTGAACAATTATTATAATTTAAAAAATGACGAGAAAGGAGGGAAAAACGTTAAGTTCAATCATTCAAATAACATAAAATAATGTAAAATATACAGTAATTACTTTCTAACAGTTCTATACTGTAATTGAATTTAATTTAGGTTTCATCCTTTCCAATTGTTCTTCTTTTACAATTAGATAAGATAGTTTTCAATTTCAGCCTGGTCCACCTACATTGGCGTCTATGACAGTTTGTAAGTATTTGTAAGTATGGAGAGGGACTTTGTTAGTCATTCATTTTGTCTCTTATGCTTTTTAAAATGGGGAAAAGACGTGAAAATAACTTGAAGGAACAGAGTTTTTTGCGAAAAGTTCTCGAATTGAAAGGTCAACTATTTCATTATATTCGTAACTTTCTTGCATATGGTTGTAGGATATTCGTTGTCTAAAATTTCTTGGACGTCGGACAAACACTCCCTCTTCATCACTATTTGAGTCAGAATTATCCATTTCAAATGGTTTCATGGTTTTATCTTCAAAATCTAACCCTACATTGGCATTTACTTTTTACAAATTATTAAACTATTACTTAAAATACAGTCATGGAACTAACGTTAATATTATTAATAAATTTAATTATCTTTGCTGCTTTATGAAACACTTTAGTAATATTATTATTTATTTTAGTAATAATATGAGCGTTTACAGTAATAAATAATATTATTAAATATTACTTTTACGAAACAGAACAGTAATAATCAGGGAAAGGATTTATATGTAAATACATATTTACTTATAAAGCTAATATAATTTATATTTTGCATTATCTTTATGTTTCACAATGTGTAGGGTTGAAAAATCCTACTTTTATTTTCCATATTTTTCCATATTTTAGAGTTTAGTACATATTTTCGTTAATTTCCATATATTTTCCATATTTCATATAAAACAGTCCATATTATATTAGGTTTAACAATAAAACAAAACAAAATTCCATTAACTTTTAAAAATACATTTCAACAATAGAGATTTAAACACATGTTCAGTAATCCCTTTAACATCAGAGTTATTTGAAAATTAGCAGTCCTATCAACAATGGGAAAGTAAGTTACAAAACTGTATTAATTTAATTTAAAATTTTTAACAGACTTCAGTTGTGCAGCTCAACAGTTAAATGCCAGTCAGAGTACACATAGGTTCAGTTTTGTAAATCATACTATAAAGACGGTAAATATGCCAAAAGTACGTCATTCAGTCAATTTAAAATCAAAACTAACAAGTTACATTTCAGAATTTAAAGAAGATGGTTTATCAACTGACAATAAAATATTATTTTGTAATTTGTGTCAGTGTGCAGTATCATCTACACAAAAGTTCCTGGTGCAACAACACATTACAACTAGTAAACATCAGGCCAACAAACAACTAAATTCCAAGCAGAGACAATTGTTTTTAACACAACCAACAACATCGAATGTAAGATCTGAGTTTAACATCGACCTGTGCCGTTCTCTCATCTCTGCTGATATTCCTCTCTACAAACTAAAGAATAAGGTCTTCAGGGAATTCCTTGAAAAATATACTCAACATACAATCCCGGATGAGTCAACACTTAGGAAGACGTATGCTCCATCCATCTACGATGAGACAATACAGAAGATAAGAGATGAAATTAAAGATAGTTCAATTTGGGTTTCCATTGATGAGACTCCCGACAAAGAAGGTAGACTTGTTGGTAATGTAGTTATCGGTTTGTTAAGTGAACAATATTCTGAACGAATATTTTTACATTGTGATGTTCTAGAAAAGTGCAATAACAAAACTATAGTTAAACTGTTCAACGAAGCTATGGGTATCCTGTGGCCAAAGGGTATTATGTACGATAATGTGTTATTCTTTATTAGCGATGCTGCCCCTTATATGGTCAAAGCTGGACAAGCATTATCTGTTGTATATCCTAAATTGACTCATTTTACTTGTGTGGCGCATGCATTTCATCGTGTGGCAGAAGTGGTCAGAGACAATTTCCCTAAAGTAGATTTGTTGATTTCATCAGTGAAAAAAGTATTTCTCAAAGCTCCCAGTAGAGTTAACGTGTTGAAAGAAATGTACCCTGAAATTCCATTGCCACCAAAGCCAATTTTAACTAGATGGGGTACATGGCTAGAAGCAGTTGAATATTATGCCGAACATATAGACTCTATTAACAATGTTCTCCTTGCATTGGACTCTGAAGATGCAGTCTCAATTGATACTGCGAAAACAGTTACCTGTGACATAAGTGTGAAGAATGACTTAGCTCACATTCAGCATACATTTTCATGCATCATAAAAACGCTCAAAAGTCTCCAAAATAGGCACCTTTCACTATCTGAAAGTTTTGAAATTATAAATAGTACTGTGGAACAACTGAATCGTGGTAGAGGTAAAGTTGCAGATGCAGTAAGAGCTAAGGTGGACACTGTACTTTCAAAAAACCCTGGATATGAAGAACTACAAAAGGTTGTTGCTGTGATGAGTGGTGAATCAACAGTGAAGATTAACTTGGACTTATCCCCAGCAGACATTGTGAAATTGAATTATGTACCAGTTACTTCTTGTGACGTCGGACGCTCTTTTAGTCAGTATAAATCTATCCTCAGAGACAATAGAAGAAGATTCACTTTTCAGCACTTGAAAGAAATGTTTGTAACCTATTGTTATGGTAACAGACAATAAAAATTGTGTTTTGTTGAAACTACATTGGAAGATAAGGTACGTCCATTATATTTTTTGTTTAGTTTGATTAAAATGTACCAATATTTAACGTACATAGTCATTTTTTTATAATTTTAAGTCCATATTTAATTCCATATTTTGGTAAAAATCCATATTTAATTCCATATTTTGGTAAAAATAACTACATATATATTTACATATTTCATATATTTTTAGTCCATATAAATCCGTTCCCTGGTAATAATATTACTTAATGTTATTACCTTTTTAGTAATATTACTGTTATGAAATAGGCCCCAGGGGAAAGTTTCAGTACACGGATACCTCACTGACAATAATTATCTTAAAATATTAAAAAGAGAGATTTGTCTGTGTTTGTCGTATGCTCATCATGCTTACGAAAAGACACTTTTCAATGCCAATAATTTATTTTGTGTGCACAATGTTGGAACTTTGTTTTTTCTGGGCGTGAATTTGTCCAAAAGGAACGACATATGTTTATACGCGAACCAAGTTGACTCGTACACTTCATCACTCCCCATTCCAGAACGTTTTATGGAATTCTGTCTTTCACTCCAGAATGATGTCAGTAGGGATTCAATTTTCTTTTTGACTTCTGCTCCCTACAATAAACAAAAAACATATATCCACTGAAAATAAATAAACAAAAATAATTTTCAAATTTTGCACGTGTTTGACTCGCCTATCTTGCAGCTAAACATCTTTCCAATAGGTTCCCAAACATCATGTTTTCTTATTTTATTGTGGTAAGTAGGATACTTGGGATTCCATGAAGTTTCCTGCTCTCTATATGCATTAATAAGATTTATAACAGCGTCTTCCGTCCACTCCAGTTTCGACATCCTGTTAGTGAAATTGAACTAAGCGCTGCGTTCTGCTACGAACTACAAGCTAATGGCAAATCCCGTCCACAACGAATACCAACTTCCTTTGATGTACCGACAAGTGACGGATCACTTCCGAAGGC
Organism: Periplaneta americana; assembly: GCF_040183065.1. Taxonomy (NCBI): domain Eukaryota; kingdom Metazoa; phylum Arthropoda; class Insecta; order Blattodea; family Blattidae; genus Periplaneta; species Periplaneta americana. Next base: position 140,365,150 of record NC_091132.1, read on the forward strand.
AAACCAAACGATCGGTTTGCCTTTGCTGCGACGTACACACGTACCGATTTCAATCAACGAATGCAATCGTTTGTCGTTCGTTCGTTGTTCGTTCGCTAAGTGTGTACGCACCTTTACTTGAATTAAGTTATGTTTCCAGATGAGTGAGTTTACTAATGACTGGGCTTGACTCATCCCTCCCTCTATTGTACCCTGCCAGTTTACCTGGGGCAAGTTTAGGTCCTCCGCAACGATAACATACTGCCCGCGGATTTTTCTATTTTCCAATATATCTCTTATTTTATACAGTACGTTCAAGCCTTCTTTCGGGGCCCTGTATAAACCGATGATGTGTAATATGTTTCGCGAATAATCATCCGCTATGTCTAACCCAACATTTCGAACTCCGAGTCCTTAAAATTTTCAGCGCTCTGCAGGCACTCTTTTACACACATAAAAACCCCTCCCCCTGTTCCTACATGGTCGCGTCTGTATGTTACATAATCGTTTCTAAATACTTCTGAGTCTGCTACTTCGCTGGAAAGCCATGATTCCGTTCCTATTATGACGTCAGGATTATGCGAATCTACTAGGTTCCAGAATTCAATTGATTTATTATAAATACTTCTACAATTCACCTGCAGCACCACTAAAGACTTAACATTACATTACATAATATTGGTGATCCCTGTTGTTTCCGCTGTGGCCGCCGCACATTTCAAGAAACAAATTTAAATTTCTGACTGGTCGTCTAACAGCCTATATAAAAGCTTTTTCTTGTTTTTGCCGACACCAATCTTCTTATGTCCGGAGAAATTGTTTTTTCTGCGACATGACGTAGCATAGCACGCTTATTATCATCTGATACTCTTAATATTAGTCTTGGTTTGTGAGGTTCATATGTGAGGAAAATTGTTCACATACGTGCTTACTACCAAATATAGAAATAATTTGCGCCTCAAATATTCATACCCTGGATAGATTACCCGGCAAAGCGAACTTCCATCTTGGCTCTGTTCACAGAATCTGGAGAGAACTCTCCTGCCTTAACCAAAGGACATCACAATGGTAAGGAACATTGTCAAACTGAAAATTTATGGGCGACGTATCTTGACAATAAATTTTTTCACAGAATTCGTAACGAGTCTACGCTATTAGCATCATACTCTTTTTGTACTTTATTCTGTAAACTTAAATTTAATGCAGTGAGAAAGAACCTCTATAGTACATTAAACATATATTTATTACTATTTAATGTCAATAAAACAACAAAATTTCAATACATCATTATGTACATCAATTAATAATTTCAGGCGTTTCACATTGCTTTACTAAATGCTTTCCATATATTAGACAAAGAACATTATCTCCTCTTTCACTCATAAGAAGTCAAGAGTCCCGTCAGCCTAAAACTTACTGAATGACTTCTTACTCAATGTCTTATGTAAAACCCTTGTGTTCATTCTTGACTTGCATCTGCTTGCCGTACGTGCACTGAACGGCGCATACGGGCGATGAGGCACGCTTGCGTCTCGTTGACATCACTGTTCTACATCATCATTTTTTCCAACACCTTTTTACCCCTTTCAATAATAGTGTCACCTATTGATAACTAGCAGAACTATTTCAAAGTTTGTCAATATACTTAGCTTTGATTCTGACTGATCCCGTGGTTAGAAAGTTCGCTTACACGATCAGTAAAATGTAGATGAAATATCTTTAAACGCCAGTGTACAAATATAGGGTGTTTCAGGAGGAATAGTAAATATTTTAGGAGGTAGTAGTATAGACAAATTCGAATAAAACATTCTGTATAAAATGTGCCCAATTTTTATTGGGTACAGAGATACAGCTGTTAAGAAATTCCATATAACATGTCCAATTTTTATTGAGTACAGAGATACAGCTGTTAGAATGTAACCCAAGAAGGTGTTACGTTCAAAGTTTATTTTCATATATTCAATGCACTTTCGACTTCTCTTGACAACACCACGTGCAGCTCCACTGAGGTCGTTTTGGCGTTCTTTTATGAGGGCACCATTATTAAATCAAGATTTTTTTCTTTTATTTTCCTTCTAGCAACAGTGCATATTTCTGTACAGATTACTGTAAACATTACTGTGGAATCCCGGCCACCAAGTCACTCAACTGAGTGGACTCCTTGTATAATGGCAGTTGATTTAATAAAATGCTAACATACCTGCCCAACTAGGAGTCAGGCCACAAAGGAAAAAGCACTGGAGGAGTGGAGTTCAATCCGGTGCTGTGGATTGGACTTCGGCGTAGCTCAATTGTGAGGGCGCTTGGTACGTAAAACCAAAGACCCGGGTTCGATCCCCGGCGCCGGAGCGAATTTTTCTCCTCTAATAATATTAAATATTACTTTAAAAATGGTTTGAATTATTTCTGTTCCTAATTTACTCAAAATTGGAACACAGGTACCACACGGTTGAGAAATTCGTTGTTATAGTTAACAATGTAAGCTCCCAAATCCTATTTCTTATTTTCAAACGTTAGGCCTTCTTGAATAGAATTTTCGAAGTATACTTGCTTTCCAGAAGGGCAATGTAAGCCTTGCTGTGCTTCTTTAGGAACTGCTTATGCCATTTAATGGAATTTGAAAGAGAATTTTATTCCTGAGTTAACTGCGCAAATTATTTTACTTTATTTTTGTTATTTTGTTATTTTTCGACGATATATCAACTACTAGAGCAATGAGTGTAGGTAGAACTGGTGATAGCAATATGAAGCCGAGAATTCGTTATGGGATACGTCACATTCGCTTTATAATTGGGAAAAAACCTCGGTAAGAAGCCAACAAGGTAATCAGCCACAGAAAACACGCCTGCCGCCTAGGAAAATGTCTCTGATATGCACTTGGTTTCCTGTGATTTTAAGTAAAGTCTTATGAATATTGATACAGTACTCTTTATCTCGGCTATGACTTTGGATGCTAAACTAAAACATTATTTATCCAATATTTTGAAATTTAAAATAAACTGTACAAAATTAACATTTTAATTTGCAGTTATTAATCAGAAATCTATCTCCCAACATTTCAATACAATTACAAAAATCTCATGTTAAAATTAAACAAAAAAATGGAAAGGAATGATAAAAATTAGAGGTTTTCTTCACTTATTGCTGAGAAAACGGGCTACGAAATAGAAATAATTTAACGTTACACAGGTGCACGTTCCGAACTCTCTTAGTAGTACAACTAAAGCCATTTTGCAAAAATTCACCATCACAATATAAGGCCACAACAGTAATGCTCCTGAATTAGAAGTGTTCATGTTAAAATGTAAGATGTTCTTTAAGCAATATATATATATATATATATATATATATATATATATATATATATATATTTGATGTCAACATTTACATTCATGTAATGTGGACCTCACAATTTTTTTATCCGGTGCCATAATTACATTCATTACAGATATACCTTTTGTAGACGCTCTTATAATTTAACTTTCGACCTCATTTAAACTGATCAGTATTCCCACCTTTAAAACTTAACAACTTAATTTAGATAATTCAAAATTGACACTTTTACGACTCTGTTCTTGATTTTTAGTTCACTTATATCGAATACATACTGTTTCTGATAATACTTGTTACTAAAACATACTACACCATTGTCCAATATCTTCGTTATTATGTACAGTATGTTTCTTGTGTACATTTCATTTTCAGATCTCACTAATTTTCTACATATTATACTTCACTATCCTAGCTAGCCTCCTCTACCATACTCCTTACCTATTTTCAATACCTCTATCGTCTTATCTATCGTCTTATTTAACTTCCTATTCCACTCCTCTAATTCATATTTCAATTTACTTACTAAGTCCTTAGTCGTCTCTTCCTTAGCCGTCTCTGGACCAGAAACATCCACTTCACCCTTTTCTGTTATAACTCGTCATTCTTTTTCTTCACTTCACTTCTCACCATTTCAACTCTTACACTCATAGAAACAATTTCACTTCTCCCCTCGGCACTGACCTTCCTTCCCACTAATCTGGTTAAATCACTTGACTCGTGTCACTAAACTTCGTTGCATTTGTGGTACTAAAGCCGCTCTTATCTAATTTCTTCACATATGTTTTATTCTTCTGTATTCTTGATTTCAGCATTTCTTGGTTCTGTCTCGCTTTCTCCGGCGCGATCTGCAATTCAGCCAATTCTCTGTCATCTACACATACCTGGCCAATGATTTTAAGCAAATATAAACACAAACCATTGCCAATCACAAAAACACTTATCCCTGTTTGATAATTAGTTTAAGTGGTATTGTGTCAGGAAACAACCACAGCTGTCTTGGCTTGAATTTTCGAGGGCTGAATTTGGAACGGGATCTCGCACTTAGGCTTCCTTTGTATCAACCAACAGGTGACCTGTGTGGCATTCGTGAATCCGATGTTGACAGATGCTACATCCTGTTTTAGCCCTGACAGAGGCAAATCTCATTCTCAGACGAATACCTTGATAAACTCCAGGCCCTGCGAGCCCTTCATCATCACCGGAAACCTCCACTACCTTAAGATATCACTCCGTTATATTACATATTCTTATGCCCCAGAGCTTAAGAACGTCCTGCAGCATGATTTCCTGTGGGGTATTAAATTTGAAACTGTCCAGCAACAGTGTCAGAGAAATACATGGTTTTAAGCAGACACCCAATGAAACCCCAGCTTGTGAAGTAAAAGTAGATAGATGCTTAGCCAGCGTTAAAGAGTTTTGTCGCGCGTGCGGTAAATCACTGGCTACAATAAAAGTATTCTTACGCCACGAATCACTGCTGGACTAATCGCATTGGTCCAGTGGAACAAAGCATCATTTTAATCGGTTAAATTATATCACGCATTGTTCGAACTCTTTTCTTACGCCTAGTCTCATTAAAGCGACTTATCACGGTATTGCACTGAATCGAATTAATTGTAGCAGATGTTTGATTAAGACGACATCTTTAAGCACGTATAATCAAAAGGGGTTTAAGCTGTCATGGATATAATGATTTGTATAGTATTTTGCACGAACATGCAAATGAAAATAATTGTCACTGATACAAATTGTTTGTTTGATAATTAAGTGATACTACTGTTAGGGAACAACTATTTCTGCCATGAATGTAATATTTGTAAAGTGTTTTGCAGGAAAGTACAATGTAAACAGCCCACTCATACAATTTTTTGATAATTTAAGTGATATCTCTGTTAGGCAACAACTACTGTTTTCATGGACGTATGAAGTGCTGAGACTAGTTAAAGTTTAACAGTGTTAGCAACCATGTCACGACAGTATCCACAACTACATCAGCTCGCCTGTATTGGCTCACCAAGCAAGTACGCATGAACCACCCCTGTAAAGGGGGTCCTACTCCCAGCATAGGAGGCCTTTGCCCCACAAGGGATATCATGGCTAGCATTCATTCATTATTTGTAAAACATTTTGCAGGCAAACATAAACAACTATCACATTATAACTAACATATTTTGTCTGAGCAACTTTGTACGGTTCCGTACAGCTCCAGCCGGCTTTTATCCTCGGAAAAATATGATACTAATAAAAAATTCCTACTCGGTTCGAATTTGAATTCAGACTTTTCCATTTTGTAGGTCTTTGTTCTAACAACAGAACTAATTAATTCAATTTAGTCTATTATCTATATTTATCTCAATTTAGTCTCAGTTCCTTGTTTTATTGAGAGATATAAGACAGTTTAAAAGTACACAAATCAGTAAGGGTGCTATTCATAGACATTTCGCTAGCCCGCGCTACGAGCGTGCTAAACTAGCCCCGGCTATCGACTGGTTACTTGTACAGGATTCATATCATATCATATCGCTAACACTGGTTTATGAATACGAAAAACGTTAGTTCGCTGATCATCCACCGGAAGCCCGCGCTAAGAATGTCTATGAATACGGCCCTAAGTGATTACCTACACTGCTCCGACTTGCACATTTAAACTATTGTTTCCGGCTATCCACTCACGTTTCTGCACACACCGCCTATATGCGTAAATCGATTCTAAGCTTTTAAGTATGCGAAATTAAGGCCAATCCTTTTAAAACATGCTTTTAATCAATGGCCGAAAAGATGAGGTTCCAGGTGACGATCAGGAGTGTTAGGTACTTACTTTTCTCGTAAGTAACATGTAATGGTCATAGATAACCTCTCCCATTATGTCATGTAACTTCTAACGAGATATAATTCTCATTATATAGAGTCTTAGCTCAGTCGCCAATATGTTCTCAATAAACAGACCGGTGTTCGATCCCGCGAAGGTTCTGTGGGATATGTTTAACAAACTGGCTGTGAAGTACTTATTCTCAGAAAATTTCCTGCCACTCTCATTGCCTCACAGTCACCGCATGATAATCTCAACTATAAACATTTTATTACTACATATTTACATGAAACAATATTTTATACAAAAATTTCATGATCTCTTTACACCTTTCCCTTCAGGACATACTTCGCTATCCGAAGAAGTAGGAACAGACTTTTGGACATCTCTTGATGTAAATTAAGTGTCACCCTCGATAGTTTTCTCTCGGTGGTTTAGCCATTACGAAACTTTTCTTTGCAACAGAAGAAGTTAATCTTGTGTTAAAATGTCACACCAGACTGTCGAAAAATAAGTTAAAATCATCTTTCAACGTGCGTGCTGATAGTAGTAAAGCCAGTCCTAGAAAGCGCGTGATATAAGCAACAATACTTGAAAAGTGACAGAGGAGTAGCGCTTTCCCTTACCACTATCGTCTCTACTACCATTTCAGCCACTACTTCTTACGGCTGCTAAATCAGATGTTAAGACGAACTGGATTGGTCGATTAGCACAGTAGAAGCGAATATTAATAAATGTAGTACTTCAAACAAAATGGTATATAATCTGACTGACTGTATAACAGATATAACAACAATGTACAAAAGTTGATTCTGATGAGTTAACAAAGAGGCATTATGAAAAAAGAATAACAATGATAACATACAATAGTTACTAAATCTGATATTCTTAATGGCCGTCACCTTTTACAATATTCATACCAGGCTACTTCCTGTATAATGCAGAATATACAATTTAACTTGGCCATTAATAAAACTGCGACCACACGTCTGTACAATATATCATTACAATTCAGACGTATAGTAATGAGAGGAGGAAAGAATATCCATGCAATGAAACCAGCTAGTCAATCTATTCCCATTTAAGGGTGTATGTACGTGAACGACCACAAATATTATGAGAAAACGGAGGCTATAAAATTTCTAAAATTTTATAAGAAAATGAACCCACAATTGGACACAAATTATACGGTACCACAACAAGACTTATTAGAACATAAATATCTGATAAAATTATAAAAAAAGATTACTAATAATATTTTTAACACCAGTTTTTTCAGATTATGAAAAAAAAATTCTGCAGTTACATAATTTGGTAACCATAACATTGTTGTAGTCTCTCTGACATCTTTAATATCTTTCCTGCATGTAATAAACACTTATTTCTGAAAAGTAAACTACTCTCAGACATGTAGAGTTGTTAGTTTTTATATAATTAATTTTTTATTTGTCCTATATAAAATATATTAGAATTTACATAATTTTTTGTGACCTAATTTTTCTACTTTCAAAGAAATGAGCATTATTGTAGTCTAACGTTTGCATAAATTCATGTTAAATCATTGTACAAAATTTCAGAGTTCTATATTTAATGGTTGTGGAGTTATGAAATAATATGTGTGAAAATTTTCAACATTTGGAAAATTTAATTTAAAGTAAAAAGTGAATTTCTTAAAAATATTATTAGTAATCTTTTTTTACTTTTATAAGATATTTAAGTTCTAATAAGTCTTGTTGTGCTATCTTGTAATTTTTGTCCAATTATGAGTTCATTTCCTTATAAAATTTTAGAAATTTAGAGCCTGCATTTTCTGATAGTATTTGTGGTCGTTCACGTACATATACCCTTAACCAAACTCTGTTAATGTATAATTACGTATTTCCGATCTAGAATTTTCTCTATTATGTCTCACAATAATCATGTAACTTCTGCCTAACTGCGTACAATTCAATCTGTTCTTTCCGTAATTCCATACGCGACACAATTCTCATACGATCGTCGATCCTAAAATATTCTCCATAATATAATCTTGAAGAGTATAACCATTAATATACCAACTATATAATCCTCAGTATATTCTTCCTATATAATCTCCGAAAACTATTAATTCACCAAATATATCCTTCACAATGTTCTCATTATTTTTCTCGACGGTTATTAATTTACCAATACAACCTTATCCATATTCCACAAACTTATGTAGGGCCTATACATATGTAGGTTGTATTGTAAAATTAGGTTCACTTATTAATTAGGTTATTTTATGTACTATTATTAATTGTAATTATTGTGTTAAATTGTGTGTATTCTTATTGTATTGTGTATATAATTGTATTGTGTATTGTATAATTGTATTTGTATTGTATAATTTTATTGTGTATTGTAATTTTGTTGTGTATTGTTTATATTGTGTATACCACTGCCACCAGGTGCTTGCCTACTTGCAGGGTAAATAAATACATACAGAATCAAAACACACATTTTCTTAACAAAGTAGGTACAGTAAAGTGGGGATATTTCGGACGCAGGGGTAACATCAGACGGTAATTCAATTTATCATATTTTATGTTGGTAACACCAGTTCTTAGCATCTTTTCCGCGCTTTTTACTATGTTCGTATGTTTCTGCACATTTTTAAAGACCCATTAGTGAACTGGTGTTACCAACATAAAATATGATAAATTGAATTACCGTCCGATGTTACCCCTGCGTCCGAAATATCCCCACTTTACGGTACTTCAAATACATCACTGACGTATGAATTTCAATTACTTTCAATACCTCGACTATCAGACAGCAATTCATTTGTATACTATATTATTCTCAAGTTTCAGGACTACGACTTCACTGTAACTGTTATGGCTTATTTTATTTAAATTATAACAAGACTTGTTTTAAGTTATTTTTTTTTCGAAACATTAACCTACTTAACATTACTTCAAATGCCAGATATTAATATTTTTGCATTGAGAGATATGTTTATACAGTACAAAACCTTCTACTATGACCTATTCCTATAGGCTCAATATAATGTTTTTTTAATAGTTTATGTGTCGAAGGTATTCGTCTCATATTTTTCCACAGCGAGCTAAGAGATGTCAGTTGCATTACCTTTAATATCTTCCTCGGTGTTAAGCATTAATATTTAGGCGTATTCTTTAGTTTCTGATGACACAAGTCTAACGCATACTTCTTCAGGACTACGATAGTTGTTAGTAAACCTCTTCACCGTTCCTCCCACACTGTCTACAGTACCTTGAGATGGCCATTAAAAATCTCCTCATCCAGTAACAATGTGCATAGAGTTTATGGATGTCAAATACTCGTAAATTAAATTGAACCGCTGTTTCAATGGTGAGGCAGCTCCATCAGAGAAGAAATGAAACGTTTTAATGTTACTCTATTATTTCGAATTGAAAGTATGTGACTGTATACAGAGTAATGCACAGTAGCCCACAGCTCAGCATTGCCAGTCCGCACGCGTAAGCAGCCCAGCCCATCTAAGACCAACATTGCCTGACGCGACCGCTTCCTAGCCCTTCGCACTGGATTTCGAAGCCCACCGTAGCCCACTGCACTGCTCAGCACTAATAACAATAAATTTTCACATCCCATAACACTAAATAAATATTATTATTATTATTATTATTATTATTATTATTATTATTATTATTATTATTATTATTTTAAATTGTAAATTCTCAATAACAATATTATATGTTTCGGCTTCAAATTATTAATTTAAAATTTGGTTATTAATGTGCCACTGCCTCCGGTGTAGCCCGCCATGACTTTTTATGTACCTCTCCTTTGTTCATGTAAAACGTGAACAGTGTATATTAAATTACTAGCGATTTTAAAGTTGTAGGCGCTATATCTTGAACACGACTGTTTCAGCGCGTCTCAACAGTGAAACCTGGCCTGACTGCGCGGGATGACGGCGAGTTTATTGTTGGTTACAGTAGTTTATGCGAATGACTTGAATACATTAGCAAAAAATCAACAAACTATTAGGAAAAACACGGGAATTTTACTTGAAGCAAGTAAAGTGATAAGTATAGAAGTATATCCCGAAAAGACAAAGTAGGCCTATGTGATTATGTCTCGTGACTAGAACAATACAAAATGGAAATAACAAAATTGGAAATTTATCCTTTGAAGTGGTGGAAAAATTAAATATCTTCGAGCAATAGTAACAAATATAAATGACACTCGGGAGGAAATTAAACTCAGAATAAATATGGGAAATTCGGCTGAGAAGCTTTTACCATCCAGTCTGCTCTCAAAAAACCTGGAAGTTACAATTTATATACAAAACATTTATATTACCGGTTGTTCTGTATGGTTGTGAAACCTGGACTCTCACTTTGAGAGAGAAACAGTGGTTAAAGGTATTGAGAATAAGATGCTTAGAAAAATATTTGGGTCTAACAGGGATGAAGTTACAGAAGAATGGAGAAAGTTACACAACGCAGAACTGCACGCATTGTATTCCTCACATGACATAATTAGGAACATTAAATCCAGACGTTTGTGATGGGCAGGGTATGTAGCACGTATGAGTGAATCCAGAAATCCATATAGGCTGTTCGTTGAGAGGCCGGAAGGAAAAATATCTTTGGAGAGACTCTTTAAAATCCATTTCCTTCAGCAGAATTTGAACTCATTAACTTTTGATACATTACTACTTACTTACAAATGGCTTTTAAGGAAATCGGAGGTTCATTGCCGCCCTCACATAAGCCCGCCATCGGTCCCTATCCTGTGCAAGATTAATCCAGTCTACATCATCATATCTCACCTCCCTGAAATCCATTTTAATATCATCCTACCATCTATGTCTCGGCCTCCCCAAAAGTCTTTTTCCCTCTGGTCTCCCAACTAACACTTTATATGCATTTCTGGATTCGCCCATACGTGCTACATGCCCTGCCCATCTCAACGTCTGGATTTAATGTTTCTAATTATGTCAGGTGAAGAATACAATGCGTGCAGTTCTGCGTTGCGTAACTTTCTCCATTCTCCAGTAATTTCATCTCTCTTAGCTCCAGATATTTTCCTAAGAACCTAATTCTCAAACACTCTTAATCTCTGTTCTGCTCTTAAAGTGAGAGTTCAAGTTTCACAGCCATACAGAACAATCGGTAATATAACTGTTTTATAAATTCTGACTTTCAGATTTTTTGACAGCAGGCTAGATGACAAAAGCTTCTGAACCGAATAATAACACGCATTTCCCATATTTATTCTGCGTTTAATTTCCTCCCAAGTGTCATTTTTATTTGTTACTGTTGCTCCAAGATATTTTAATTTTTCTATCTCTTCGAAGGATAAATCTCCAATTGTTATAGTTCCATTTCGTACAATATTCTGGTCACGAGACATAATCATATACTTTGTCTTTTCGGGATTTACTTCCAAACCTATCGCTTTACTAACCTTTGATACAACGACTGCATATTCACCGAGGAGGACGTGTCTATATAAGAGCGATAAAACTTAACTTCCTTGTGAGTAGAACTAGGGATGGATTGTCGAATGTGTAATGCTTGAGCCCCAGACCATGATAGACATGGCAGAAACCACTGATCTCGGTAAAGTATATGCAAACCTTGGCGCCTTGTCCCGTAGGAATGTGTTCAGCAGGGTTAGGGCTCACAACAAACCGGAAGGGGACGACCGGTAAGGAACTTGCATGTAGTATCGAGCGGAAAGCTGGCATATTGTACTGTCAACACATCAGGCATTGTAAAGCTTCTGCAACCCCGACCTTTGCGATGAAAAGACATCAGAGGAGCGGCATTTGCTAACTGAGCCACGGGTCGCTGCCCGCAGCTCTAGCACCTGTCCAAGTGGAAGGACAACGGGAAGCGCCTCTCTCGTTCCCTGCTTTCCGTTTTCTAGTGAATACACTCTTTTGTGGTTTTTCTCGGCCACGAAGTACATCATAATTATCAACATGTAGTTTTCATGTTAGGGCACTTGTTGACATGTACTAGCCTTACTTTTCCTAAATCGTTTCATAGGTATCTGTCTCCCTGCTTTTGGTATTTAACTTCTTCAAATGTTAGTATCATTGAGTCTACTTGTTGAAAACATTTTTTTTATCATTTTTACGGTTAGGAAACACCTTTTCACAGTGCATTAGATTTAATAATAATAATAATAATAATAATAATAATAATAATAATAATAATAATAATAATAATAATAATTTATTTATTTATTTATTATTAATATTTGTGTGCTGAACAACAGCCAGAGGCCAATTATAGTTCAGCACAATACACAAACAGAAGATACAAAGGTGCAAAACAAAAATAAATAATATCTTAAATAACAAAAACATACATGAATACAATTGAGTACAAACAGTAAAAACTAATAATCAAAACGAAACTAAACCTTAAAAGGATCTAAATTGTGCCCATGCAAATTGGCATATTTTATGCATCTACAGACTGGAGAAAGTGATTTTGAATTTCGGTTATAAAATTTTTTTTGAAATCTTAAACCTTTTGTAGGAATACGAAGGCTGATATTGTTTATGATAGACTCACAATCAATATCACCCTTGATAACTTTGCAAAAAAATTGATAATCAAGATTTAGACGTCTAGCATAAAGGCTACAACAGTTAAAATATTTACAGGTAATATCATAGTTAAAGTCAGTGGAATTGGGTATATATCGAAAAGCACATAAGGAAATAAATTTTCTTTGAATATTTTCCAATTTAACCGAATCGGTTGAAGTAATGGAATTCCAGGCTACAGATGCATATTCAAGTTTAGAGCGAACCAAAGTAAAGTATAGAATTAATAGTGACTCAGGAGTAGAAAAAGAATAGGTTATAGACCTTATTAAACCAAGCATTCTTATTGAATGATTATAAATATATTGAACATGATCGTGAAAGTATAATTTAGAATCGAGTAGTACACCAAGATCTTTTATAGAATTTTTCCTAATAATACAGGCGTTATTAAGAGAATAATTAAATTTTATGGAAGTAGTTTTTCGAGAGTACGAAATGACAAAAGTTTTTGTTTCATTAATTTTCATTCCATTAATGTCAGACCAAAGTTCAATGGAGTTAATATCATTTTGAAGAGTTTGGCAATCGGCAGAACTATTTATTGAGCGAAAGATTTTGAGATCATCAGCAAATAACAGGTAGTTTGAACTTATTCTTTTACATATGTCATCAATGAATAATAAAAATAATAGAGGGCCCAATGTAGATCCTTGGGGAACTCCACATAAACAATTAAATGGGTCAGAGAGAGAATCACCAAGACGAACACAACATTGTCTATTAGTTAAATAGTTTTCAAACCAGCTCACGTAGTTAGAAGAGAGACCAAAGTTTTTTAATTTATTTATCAGAATATTGTGAGGTACAACATCAAATGCTTTGCTAAAGTCGATATAAATTGAGTCAATTTGACCTTGGGTTTCAACAACAGGCATAACAAGATTAAGGTAGGATACTAAGTTAAATAATAATAATAATAATAATAATAATAATAATAGTTTTATTTTCCCTGGCAGAGTTAAGGCCATCAGGCCTTCTCTTCCACTCAACGAGGATCAAAGCATATACAGAAAAATACATACCGGTATACAAATATTAACTTAAAAATAATAATAAACATAATAAAGTAAAAAAAAAAAGAGATTGAATACATATACACAATCAGTATTAACTTTATAATAATAATAATAATAATAATAATAATAATAATAATAATAATAAATATATATAATAAAAAAGAGACTGAATACAATATAATCACAAGCAGGAAAATACATTCTAGTATACAAGTATTAACTTAAAAAAAGAAGAAGAAGAATTAATACATATGAATACAATCTCACAACTAAAGGAATAGTACAATTAGTATGATCAGCACAGCACGTGTTACATGGAGACAATGACAATTACCTAGATATTATTGTTAATGGAAAAATAAAGTAATGACTGTGTAAAATAATAATAATAATAATAATAATAATAATAATAATGATAATAAATAAAAATTATTCCTAAAAAACTAATTCTGTGCATTTAAAATATTTCTAAACAACCTAATTTTAAACAACTGAGGACTAAGACTACCCCTGATTTCCAGTGGCAGCGAATTCCATGAGCGGGCCATGGCTATTGAGAAAGAACTTAAGTACAGAGATGTCTGATGACGTGGTATTGATAGCAACAGATTGAGCTGTGAACATGTATTACGATTATGATGTGAAGCTAGGAGAGTAAACCGAGAGGCAAGGTAGCTGGGTGTGGAATCATGTATAATTCGATATAGCAGGCAAAGAGAATCTACTAAACGTCGATTTACGGCCATGGTCTGGAATTACATGGCAAAATGATGTCCTGCGACATCTAATGTGGGAAGTCTGGTTGTTCTGACTCCAAGTCCTAGGAATCGAACAATGTGACAGTATGAATTCTGTACGTCCTCGAAAATATAAGTTTATCATTTGCTTGGAAGTACGAATTAGAGCCCTGTGTGCCACCGTTGCAACGCACTGCTCATTCGGAAACGGTACCAACTTGAAAATAAATAATAGTGTATATATACTGCAGGTGTTTGACACTAAAGCCTGGTTTTATAAATATGTTTAATCTAAAGATTATGTTAAACCTAAGTTAAACCTAACCATGAGTTTAACTCAACGTGCCGTATTACAGAGTCTCGGTTAAGTTAAACCGTAGTGCAATACAATTGGTGTCACTGCTAGGAAAGAAAAAAAGAACATCATAACTGTTTAATTATGTTATTGATTTAAAATAGCCGACGCTCGTGGAGAATCTTCATTAAGAAACATCTTTGTTCTTCGATATCAGAGAGAATATCATAACAAAAACCTAAAGAGGACCAATACCGCGTACTTCAGTATGGATGTCAGACTTAACCTCAAATAGTTTCTAAACGCTGGCTACCAACGTTATACTCCCAAACACAATGCAACCAAACTAAACCCTGCATGGCCATCCGAAACATAACCCCATACAGAATCAACTGAGTAATGAAGTAATAATATTAATGTGCATATTTTATGTGTTATCTAGAATATTAATGAAACAGAATTCAGTCAAAAAATAAAATTGTTTTTACGAGTCTAGTAAAATTGGTAATATTATTAGTGAGTTTATAAATCAGGTCCTATAGTAAATCTTACCAGGAGACTGCCACACACAGTACATTGCGCAATAGGTTTATAGTAGATTTATGGACACCTCTGAAATCTTCCATCTTTTTCAGTTTGTCTACTACCAGAGGAAAATAGCGCAGCGCAACTAGTAACTGATGCAGAGGTTCAACAGAATGTTTTCAAAAGTAAAAATTAAATTATTTATCTTTTGAAATAATCTTTAAATTCAAACCCTAAAACACATATTTTTGAACTTCCTTATTTTTCTGTTGCATGTTTTATCCGAGTTTCAATTTTTCGAAACAAGGTTAGGACTATAAGCCTAATTCTGAAGGTCAGGACTGTCTGCTTCGAAAGCCTCAATCTGTTTTAAAACTTATGTTCATTTATATATATTTCAAAGTGGTTCACTCTATTTCGAAAAATTCTTGGCCGCCGTGGTCGTTCAGTAATATTCAGCACTCACTTATCGTCACTCATTAAGTTCTTGGAAAACATCTGCAATATCCATGTGTATTGCGGGAACCGCCAGCTTGTACTGTTGAGCCTTAAACTGCAGTTTAAATGGCAGAGAACTGCCGATCAAGTTAAACTCAAGTTAACTCAAGATTAACTGGTAGTTAAGGTTTATAATACGAAGCAGAACGAAAAACTTCAGTTTAAACTGAACGTAAGGTTTAAAAGGCGTTTATAACACCGGCCCTAAACATCAGCGGTTATATTCCTGCTGTCGCGCGATTTCCTACACACGTCTGCAAAATTCTAATAAATATAGTTTCCTATAAATTGTTGTATTACAAAGTGGAATGATATAAGTAACGCAAACAATACTATTACACTGATAAAGTATTAAGTTATTTTTAATAAATAACGACTTCATTGTATTAATATTTAAATTATGGTATTATTTATAGAACTTAGAGGATGATGGATATAACATAGAAACTTGTCAATCAAGTAAAATAACACCATAATTTAAATAATAATCATATAAATGTTACGAATATAATCAAGGATGAAGAATAAGATTACACTTTAATGCAATATGAAGGATTATTGTATGGTTCACATAAAATAAAGATCTCTTTCTTTGTTGTCTTAATTATTATGTTACAAGTTATTCCTTCATAAATACTTGTAGATGTTACTTCCATTTGTTCTTCTTATTTTCGAACCTTTGAAAAAAATAGTAAATTTTGTCTTATCGCATAGTTGTTTTCTTCTTAACAATCTACGACAATTTGAAAGTTGTTTTTAAATGTCATTCTTAAATATGAATTGAAGGTTGATATTTTTTCCAACTTCCTTAATTCGAAACTTTGTTGTAAGTAGAAACAGCTTTCATTCAGTATCATTAATAAAAACCATAATCGAAGTCTGCATAAAATTACAGGTCTTGTGCAAGATATCAAAACAAGCAACTTGATTTAGAGAACCGATGACGCCACAGGGTTTGTTTTGATGTTTGTCGTTTTTACTGAAAGATTTTCATACTACTGGATCCATAGGGAAATCATATCGCTTGGCCAGCTCGTTCTCCAGTCTTCCCTCTCTTTTACGTAAGAAGGGTCCGTTGGTTTGCAACGTAGCCAAAGGCTTATTGTACCTACTATTCCTTTTCATATGGATGATTAAGTCTGTATCCTGATTAACTGTTTGGTCCAATCTATCGATTCAGTTAAACTGAGTTTCAACGGAGTTCGCGATTAAAGCTTCTCAGAACGACGTCATCTGTATGCAAATCAAGGTACTTATAGTACATTCTTTTGTACTGAATGGGAGATGCAGTTCAAATTAATAATGGGAAAATGAGTCCCAAAATGTTACCAGCAGTTCTACTTCAATAGGTTGAGGGAAAAATCTTTAACCAAAAACATTGATTTATTGATTTATTTATTTATTTGTTTACTTATTTACTTAATTACTTACTTTTATTAACTAATTAATTAATTAATTAATTTATTTATTTATTTATTTATTTATGTATTTATTTATTTATTTATTTATTTATTTATTTATTTATTTATTTATTTATTTATTTATTTATTTGATACACAGACGCTTGGAACAAAGGCACTCGTCTTCTTGGTTCCCAATAGAGTGCACTGAGTTCATACTGACACCGATGTTGAGAGCACTGCACTGATCACATGTTCAAAGTCCATGATTGAGTCTGCTTCCCCACATAGAACACATCTAGGGGATAACTAGTTTGTGAAGATGAACAGCTAGGCAGTCATATCCAGTGGTTGTCCTTATAACTGCATCTGTATCTTTCCGCGATTCATCTGGAATCAGGTTTTTTTCGACAGAAGTCTGAAGCATTTCTTGTTCGAGATTCGTTGTCTGAATTTTTCATAGCTTTCTTCTTGGAATGTTTCATTTATGTATAATTTGATGTTCAAATAATTTGAGTACCACTTTTGACTAGAAAGTCCGCTTTCTCATCACAATGTAAGGGAATCCACTGAAACCTGATTTCCTTCCCCATTCTATGAAGATGTTTTTATTGAGGAATGGATTTCAGCAATCCGAGTTGACAGTTAAAAATTAGGTATTGCTGATGTTGATTCGCTAAGTATTACAGCATTATGAAAGCGCTTTAGGTGTGTTATTAATTGAAGCGTCGGCTAGAACAATATTATAAGTTACATTTAGTAAAATTTACAGGAGCTGCAAAAATGTGTACACGTACAACGTTGTTCTTATAGGGTAGCAAACTTTTGAGTTGACAAATTTCACCTACTGCATTGATGGACAATTGCAAGCTAAAGAGTATAGCAAGGTAACATAACATACATTATTACACGGAAACACGCCGAATGAACGTTGTTCCAGCCGACGCTTCAATTATTTCAGGCCTGTTTTTATTAATCAGATAACTGGTTCACCCAAATGTTGAACCCAGGCACGCTCCTTTCACAGTCAGACAAGCTAACCGTTACTTCACAGCAACAGACAGTTTCAGCACTTAATTCAATTGATTTTCTTTCTGTGGGGAATCAGAGTGTCACGTGCGAAGCTCAGCAGCAACTGAGGGAGAGCTTATCAGAATTCTAGCAGCTTGCACATCGCTGCAGAACAATCTAATATTATTTGAATCAGGTAGAATTTAGTTTGTCACTGCAATATTTATGATGAAAAGGTGGCCGCCACTTTTGAATATTAAATATAATTTCATAATAATAGAAAGAACATTATAAAACGAAGACAAGACAACAAATAGCAAAACAAAATAATAACACTAATATTTTCAACACAACCCCAGACTATACATATGCCTCACCTAATTCTTTTTCTGATCTAGGCCTATAATTTTCTTCTTGCATTCTAGGATTGTGATTTGCAAATGTAATTTTCCTCCTTAAAATGTATTACACCGTGTTCGAAATAAAACCTATCGATAAAGAAATGAACTAACTAGACATCCATAAAAATTACATACGGCCAGCTTGCACTAAAATGTAGAGAAACTCAACAAGTATTTATGTCGTGAAATTGGCGAACCTGTTATTCCTATTGTTGTGTATAACACAGATTGTTTTCCAAAATGGCTCCATTCACACTGCAAGAAAAAGTGTGTTATTTTTTAACATGAACGTAACTCTCCAAAGTTAAATGTTTGGTGTGGATTAAACAGTTCAGAAGTGATCGAACCTTTTTTCTTCATAAAGAACACAGTGGCCATTGTAGGTCCCTATCACCACGGCATGTCGCGTCCTCAGGTTGCGGATAGAGGAGACGGCCTCCAGATATGGAGGGTAGCTGCGAATATTTTGAATAAGCAGTCGTGGACAGCCGATAAGGGGTGGTCCTCCAGCTTGGGGGTTGGGCGAAGGGCTAACAACCCATCACCGTAAAAAAAAACAGCTTGTTACGAAACCTAACAATAAGCCTCGGAATGGGACTGATTCTCCAGCACAACCACAGCAAAGAAAACACGTTATAAGATTTGCTACATGGAACGTAACTAGTCTTTATAGAAGAGGAGGGGTAACATTAGTAGCAAAAAAACTAGCGAGATATAGAATAGACTTCGTGGGAGTACAAGAGGTTAGGTTAGATGGGAATGGAATATTACAAATAGGCGATTACTTGTTGTGTTATGGAATCACCAATTAGGAACAGGACTCTTTGTACATAAAAGAATAAAATCAGCATTAAAAAAGGTCGAATTTATCAGTAACAGGTTATCGTATTTAGTACTTAAGGGTAGATGGAGCGATATCGTAGTTATAAATGCTCACGCTCCTACAGAAGAGAAAGACGACCATATAAAGGATAGCTTCTATGAGGAATTGGAACACACTTTTGATCAGTTACCTAGATATCAGATGAAAGTTTTATTGGGGGATTTCAATGCTAAAGTAGGACGGGAGGATGAAATTACAGGAGAATGGAGAAAGTTACACAACGCAGAGCTGCACGCATTGTATTCTTCACCTGACATAATTAGGAACATTAAATCCACACGTTTGAGATGGGCAGGGCATGTAGCACGTATGGGCGAATCCATAAATGCATATAGAGTGTTAGTTGGGAGGACGAAGGGAAAAAGACCTTTGGGGAGGCCGAGACGTAGATGGGAGGATAATATTAAAATGGATTTGAGTGAGGTGGGATATGATGGTAGAGACTGGATTAATCTTGCTCAGGATAGGGACCAATGGCTGGCTTATATGAAGGAGACAATGAACCTCCAGGTTCCTTAAAAGCCAGTAAGTAAGTAAGAGAACACAGTGTATGGTGCGGTATATCTCGATATGCTTGAAATTTTGCGCTACCCCAGATTCCAGAGAGGTTCGCCTTCCAGCAAGACGGAGCTCCCCCTCAATATTAGGGACCAGTCGTTGAAACTTTACACAATCATTTCCCGGGACGATGGATTGGTCGTGGTGGTCCTATTGCATGACCTCCACGATCTCCTGATCTTATACCATTGGACTTTTTTCTTTGGGGATTCGTGAAAGAGCGTGTCTACAACACCAGAGTGGATAACCTTCAAGTGTTACGTAAAAGGTTTATCGACACAGTAAGATCTGTAACTCCGCAGATGTTACACAATACCTGGAGAGAGATTGAATACAGGTTAGATGTGTCCCGTGCTACTAGAGGGGGACATGTTGAGATTTACTGATGGTGACATAAACTTGAGTTGATTAATATTTTCCCCTGATTTTTTTTGTGTGTCATAATCAAAGCTCGGAACTTGGGGACTTGTGTGTCGTGCGCATGAGTAAGGTCACAGGTACAACGTATACAAAGCTCACCCTGCAAGAGCTCAGGGACAGTCGTGTGTAGGGTAAACTGTATAGTGATTGACCACTTAAGCTAATGAATAATAAAACAATGAAATAGCGGAAAACAGTGGTAACTTATTGAGAGAATTTTAAAGGCATTGGGTCAAGTGAAGATTCAGAAACAAATCAAAATCAATAAAGAAAAGAAAAAATAAAATTTTAATGCAAACATAAATTAAATAAATACAACAAGTCCACCTTTACAGTTACTGACCGTCTACTGCACAGTTATTGACCACACGCTTATTAGTGATTGACCGTCTACTGCACAGTTATTGAATACTCATTTATTAGTGATTGAACAACACATTTTCACTTTTTTCTTGTCTGTTTCGTTTCTCTTCTTCTGATCTTTCTCATTAAGAACTATTCGCCACCGGCGTAGCTCTGTCGGCAAAGGTGTTTGCCTGCCGATCCGAAGTTTCGTTCGGGCGCGGGTTCAATTCCAGCTTGGGCTGATTACCTGGTTGGGTTTTTCCGAGGTTTTGCCCAACCGTAAGGCAAATTTCAGGTAATCTATGACGAATCCTCGGCCTCATCTCGCCAAATACCATCTCGCTACCATCAATCCCATCGACGCTAAATAACCTCATAGTTGATACAGTGTCGTTAAATAACCAAGTTAAAAAAATAAGAAAAGAACTCTTCTCGCTGCCTTTTCTTTCATTTCTTATTCGCTTCCTTCCTTCTCTTGCCTCTTCTTCCATTTTTCTCTTTTGTGCCTTATCAGAAGCAAGTGTGTGTCATTTCTCTGATGTTATTACAAATGGCTTCACCCAGCACTGGACGAGGACCAAAGAACACTTTTCCTTCAACGGGATATTTGCTTCTGGACGCTAAGGTTGCTTTTAGGACACCAAACTTCTTGGCAGCTTCATTTAAATCAAATCCACTGTGGACAGGTTCTGTAGCGTTTCGTAAAGCTTCCCCTGTATAATGCACTTTACCTGGCTTAGGCATTATAATATAGTATCAGTCCTGTAAAAATCCCCATCATTTAACCGATAACATATATAGAATTGGAGCAAATTGGTCATTATTCTAACAAATAATTTATGAACGACCAATCACTGTAGTTTGCGGCCATTCACTTTATAGTGATTGACCACGGGGCATTTTTATGTCATATAAAAACTTTAACAAAATAATATTCTGTGGACGGAAACCTTATACCTTTTCTCACAATGTGAGTGTAAAAACGAGCACCAGAATTTATGTATCCTTTGCAGAATAAATAAATTATTGGATGCATTATTCTTAGCAATTTCTCTAGTTACTTACACTTGTTTACGTTCAGTTGCATTTCCAATCGATTTCAGTCCTCTCAGACAACAGACACTAACTCAGTGGGATGAACAGCGACAACTAACCACAAATAAGGGTTGCTACTAGAGGTATATGCAGCAAAAAGTGAAATCACGATCGTGGTTTATTCACAATATACTTGAAAAAAGGAAGCGGTCAATCACCGTATACTGGTCAATAACTACCTAGTTTACCCTACTAAGAAAGTGGTCACATCGAATGACAAGAAAACGAACGAAGAAACTATCATGTCGAAGCAAATTACATTCAGAGAATTACAGGTAAACGGTCTGTTAGAGGAATGAGAAAATATGTGTTATTCGAATGGGTATTATAAAAGTTTGAAAATATATTTCTTAAATTTTAGGTACAGAATTTCGTGGAGGAATTCTGAGGAGATACATTATTTTTCTTCGAATGGAGAGTTTATATTTTGTAAGTTGTGCCACACATAAACTAGAGACTGGAAACGGGCATTCATTGAAAGACATTGCAGTCTCTTATATCGGTGGAGTCCACACCTGTGGAGTAACGGTCAGCGCGTCTGGCCGCGAAACCAGGTGGCCCGGGTTCGAATCCCGGTCGGGGCAAGTTACCTGGTTGAGGTTTTTTCCGGGGTTTTCCCTCAACCCAAAACGAGCAAATGCTGGGTAACTTTCGGTGCTGGACCCCGGACTCATTTCACCGGCATTATCACCTTCATTTCATTCAGACGCTAAATAACCTAGATGTTGATACAGCGTCGTAAAATAACCCAAAAAAAAATATCGGTGGAAAATTTGTCCATAGCCATGGATCAAGTCGTAGTGGAACCTTCACTAGTAGTGACAGAGAAATTGAAAACTATTTTCGAGAAAAATTTAGGATACTTATCTTTCTCAGATACGAGATCAGCTAGCAACTGCTGAAAATTGAACAGAAAACAGTGACAGTGAAAACATTCAGTATTTTAAGTTTGCTCCCGTCATTTCATGTGACGTGGAAATAAGTTTCTTTCGTTTCAAATCATGTTTAACTAACAGACGAAGAAGTTAGGGTTCGAAAATCTTCAAATGCTTGTAGTCATACACTGTAATAAAATCTACAGAGCAGAACTGTAAATTTGATATATTTTGCATGTTTATTTATATATATGCTATAAAATTACGTGTTTCAACCTACCATAATATTATCAATATGTTGTTCCGGCCAGGAACCACCTTTATAGCAGACCTAACAGTACCTCTGTGCTGGAAGCGGGAGTTTGTTGACATTGAAGTCCGGTCGCATAGCCACGTTTAAAGACACACGTCCCCAAGTTCCGAGTTTTGGTCATAATTAAGGAATAAATTATTTAGTATCTTTATCGGTAGGTTTCATTTCGGACACGGTGTGTAATTTGAATATATTTGCTTATTTAAATATTCATATCTGTATTTTAACGAACTCTGGTTGATTCGTATAATATAGGGTGTTTCAAAAATACGGGGCATAATTTCAGGTATGTATTTCCCACATGTAGACAATAAAAGTAGTTCATTACAACATGTGTCCGGAAATGCTTTATTTCCGAGTTATGGCCTTCACAACATTGAAATTCACCGGAACGTTTTTCTTTCCGCAGGTCGTTGCCGTCAAAGGAGACATTAAGAGGGCACTCTGACAGTTCATTCCGAGGCCAAGGTTACATTCAGTGTTGTGTAGGCGTTAGACTGTGCGACATGTATTCAAATCAAGAGCTGGCAGAGATACACTTCATGTACGGTAAGGCGGACGGCAATGCTGCGCTGGCTCGTCGTTTGTACCAGGAGAGGTACCCACAGCGACAATGTCCAGATCGGAAGACATTTGTACGTCTCCATTACCGTCTGTGCGAGTATGGAAAATTTAACTCTCCTGGTTTGGGAAGGGGACGACCAAGATCTACAACTCCAGAAGTACAGGAGGAGATTCTGGAAGCTGTGAACATGACTCCTTCTATCAACACGCTCACCTGATCTGAACCCTCTCGATTTCTACTTGTGGGGCCATTTAAAATCATTGGTTTATTCGTCTCCGGTGCCTGATTTGGAATCCCTTCGGAATCGAATTGTGGCATGTTCTGAGGACATACGCAATACTCCTGGAGTTTGGGATCGTGTTCGCAGGTCAGTGAGACATCGATGTGAGGTCTGTATTCAAGCAGGAGGTAGACATTTTGAACATATTCTGTAATGACAACGACCTGCGGAAAGAAAAACGTTCCGGTGAATTTCAATGTTGTGAAGGCCATAACTCGGAAATGAAGCATTTCCGGACACATGTTGTAATGGTCTATTTTGATTGTCTACATGTGGGAAATACATATCTGAAATTATGCCCCGTATTTTTTAAACAACCTGTATATTTCCACTCGTATCTCAACTGTCCTAGAGCACTTTCTTTCTCATTCTTCTTTCAGATACTGTAAACATTCCTGCTTCATGCTAACCACGTGCTAACTGCGCTATCTTGATTGAAGAGCCAGTAATCGCAGACGAGGAGCTCAAGCTCAGAGGCACATCATTATTCAACCGCTTACACTCCCCCAACAAAATTAATCTTCGACTGTCCTAAGAATTTCTCCCTCTCGGCGTAGCTCGAACCGTCATCTAAAGGGTTCTCATCAATAAGCGCCTCGAATTCGTCGAGACGGCAGATCTTGTGTGATTTATTGTTGTCAGAGCGGCTTTACGGTAGGTCTTCTCTAAGTACTTCGCTTCCTGACGTCATTCTTTTTCCAATAATACTCCGCTATATCGACTCATGTCTCTGCATGACATTTATAGATCTACTTAAAAATTGGAGTTGAATACAAAACCATAATAATTACAAATATTATAATCTGAATCTGAGTCTCTACTCTGCATCAAGTGGTGGTGTTTCACTACAAGTATGTGGAGATTTACTGTACTCCAACCAGGAGTAAGTCTCAGGGGAATGAGACGCAGCGGGGTAATGCTGTGAATGAATGTTGATGCCATAAGATGTCATAAAGTGACACACGTGGGTATACGCATCTCCATTGGCTAACTCTCAAAGCACAAAC
The DNA here is from genome assembly GCF_040183065.1 of Periplaneta americana. Taxonomy (NCBI): domain Eukaryota; kingdom Metazoa; phylum Arthropoda; class Insecta; order Blattodea; family Blattidae; genus Periplaneta; species Periplaneta americana. The sequence continues at coordinate 140,390,093 of NC_091132.1, forward strand.
GATAACACTAATACACACATATTTATACTACCCTAGTTACAAAATTAGATCACGGTTAATTTCCTTGTCTTTTAATCCCTCCATACAGGAAATAACATATGCAGGAGAGCGCATGTTTTTTTAAACTGACGTTATAACGGTAATATTATTATCTATCTACTTCGCTCAAATAGATGAAGCAATAGTAAGCACTTCCTTTCACGGTTAATGTCCTGGTTGGAGAACAGTATGTATGTTCCGTGGCTTGTATTGAATTATGCGATGTCCTAGCATGCATCATTTTCTCATGCTGATATAAGTTTAGGAAATCATTGTTTCCTTAAGTGGACCAGTGATGGTTCATGATACGGGAGTAAGAAACGGGCTAAAGGGCAAATCCCTTGAAGGTAAATGATTGTGATAATGATATGTGAGGCGGAAAGCGAAAAGGGACCTCTTGTCGCAAATTTAAGGTTAAGAGTTTATGTTACTTTCAAATTCAGTATTAAATTCTGAAAAATTTGATACCTAATTTAGATTCCTAACTAATAATTAGAGTGAGTTATGGCAGTTTGAATATTTGTTACGGAAATGAGATGTTTTGAGAAAACAAGCTTTAAAGTTTTACATTGTCACCATCAATATAACTTTACATATTTAAGAAACTTTTAAATCGATATGAGCTTGAAAAGGACAAGCTAAGGTATAATAACTGACAAAATACCGAATTCGATATTTTCGACCCTAACCATCCATTTAGCTTGTACAGAAAATTTTACTTCTCCGACAAGAGATCCCTTTTCGCTTTCCGCCTGACATATGATGATGGTGGTGGTAGTGATGATGACGATGATGGTGGTGGTGGTGATTATTTTATCGTGTCTATTTAGTCTATGTTGTTTGTGTATAAGGTGTCTGATTTAAGCCGTTAATTTTTGTGTAGGCAGCTCAAATATAAGTTCAGACATGTGGGATGTATTTAATAGTTTCACAGGTGGAATCAGAGTTGTGTATAATGTCCACTAACATCGTCGCATGAATGTTACGAAATTTATTTTATGCTCGACCATGCCGAAATGTAGTAATTATACACCTGGTAGTAGCCCTTTAATGCACCTCATTAAAGTACACCTATTCATTAAAGTTCAGGTGTTCAGCCAATGCCAAATCACCTTTCTACCATTATAAAACCGCAAGTATCGATTATTCCCGGATATGCAATCGAAAGACAATTAGCGAAAAGTCACGGAGGCTGGAAATCCAATACTGTCGCGGAGGAAGGTTATGTTCTGTTACTATAATAATTAGCGTTAATTGTAAATAATATTCAAATAAATTCAATTTGTCATCTCGTTTTTCAATTCTAAATCAATTTCCAGGTTATATCAAGACTAATGTTTATCTTATTCTCTACGTTATATCAAGGTTAATGACATTCGGCCTCGGAAAAATCAATACTTTCGCGTCTGCGCACATCTCACAATTCAGGTCAGTTCGCTACTCACATAACCATAACATGACCTACTTTTGAATAATTTCAAGTTAGAAATATGGTCGAGCATAAAAAGTCGTATGAAACTTGCCTATAATGGTAATTAAGACGCTCGTATGAAAATTATGAAACTCGCTTGCGCTCGTTTCATAAACAAACATACTTGCGTCTTATTTACCACCATTATAAGCTCGTTGCATAATGTACCATTTCGTGTGATAAGTTATGTTAAACATGTGCAGTCAATCTGTTACGTTAATTACTTAATTTCTTTCGCCTTTCCAACGTTTCTTTTAGTCGCATGTTTTATCGAGTCATTTGCTCTTCTCATATCATTTCTTGAGGGGTCAGGTACAGCTTACAAATTTTGGAAATATTCAACATTTTTTCCTCCATTTCTGTATCTTGTACAATAATGAAAATTAGTATGTGTAAAACACTGTCCTTCTGTTATATGAGAAAATATTTTTACGATTAAAAAAATATATTTACATTTTTTTTTCTTCCAAAATTCAGTTCACTGTGCAGTGATGAAGCATTTCCCACATAACTCAAAAACTATCCAACTTTCTGTCATTAAACTTTTTGTGTGTGTTTATGCATGTCACATCTACAATATGCTACAAGTTCACTTCTCTACCTTTGATAGATTGCCTGATAAAAAATCAATTCTTTAAAAAATGGTCAAATATCAATATTTTCTTATAATAGAAAAAAATGTAATTTATTAAGGAAAGTAGTTGAAAGAGCATGGCATTATAAACATGAGTTTCAGAAATAAAATAAAAGAGAGAGAATATGAAAAAGTTAACAAGTTGAAAGCTTGCTTTAAAAATTATAAGCTTATGCCTAACGATTTTACATTAGGATCTAATGTTATAAATGTAATTCTTTATTATTTTGATCTGAGATTATTTAGGCTCAGACATTCCTTTTCAATTACAATGCCTATTTAAGTTAAACGGAATGTCCCGGAATATGTTCAGTGAATAATAAATGTTCATAATCAAAATTATGACTATCATCATTGTTATGCTTGCAGCACACAGTCTAGCCACCCTGAGATTTGCATGTCATGTACGGTGCCAAGACAGTTATTCTTCAGCAAGAAAAGAAGAAAAATAGACAAGAAATCATGTGAAAACATGTTGCCTGCGAATAATCCAGTCTGATTAGGTTTCCGCTCACACATGGTCCTGATTTTTCTTCTTTTTACAAAACGTAAGTACCAAATGTCATATTTCACAGTAAACTATGAAGTTATTGCTATACAAGTGCCAAGAACCGAGTCAAACACCAGCCATAAACACTGTTTGCCAGAAAACAGATTTCCCTCAGGTAAATGTCGCCAGACTTTTATTGCTAAGGTCAAACGTTACTTTCGAGGAAATAGTATGAACATCTCCCTTGGATTGAGCATGAGAAGGCTTTGTGTTGCGTATCTTGGACAGATAATACGAGCTGAAAAGTTCGTTAAAACATTAATATATAGCTGACTAAGCCACCGGCGTAGCTCGGTTGGTTAAGGCGCTTGCCTGCCGATTCGAAGTTGCGCTCGGGCGCTTGGGCTGATTACCTGGTTGGGTTTTTTCCGAGGTTTTCCCCAACCGTAAGGCAAATATCAGGTAATCTATGGCGAATCCTCAGCCTCATCTCGCCAAATATAACGCTATCACCAATTCCGTTAAATAACCTCGTAGTTGATACAGCGTCGTTAAATAACCAAGTAATATATAGCTGACTTCCATTCAGTGCAGTGCAGTTTAGTTCGTGGCAATACAATAGAACAGTGGATCTTCATTTTCTTTTTTAGTTGTTGGTAACTCTATTGCATCTATAAGATGCTTTATTGTTGCGCTAACAGATGGAGTTACTTGTCAACAATGTGACGCTGAAACGAGTGTTCAGGTTACTGCCCAGCGACAGTCCATGATGTGTGTTTTTTTTTTTTTACACTCACAATCACGCTCATATTCATACAAATTTCCAGAGTCTAGACACCCAGGGAATTCTTCTTCTTCAAGAAAAATTCACCGAAAAGCGAGCCTGGGAATCGAACCTGGGACCTCCTCATCTGGAAACCAGCATGCTGACCAACAGACCACGGAGGCAGTCGGATCTTCGTTTGTAATAATTATTTTACGAAACAATTTACAAAAATTTTCGTGATACATTTCTACAGAAATATTTTGGCTTTCAACAAACTTCAGGTTCAACAGTCCACAATTTAATGAAAAAGAGAGAGAAACTGGCTCGTTTTGAAATAAAAAGGAGCATAAATCGCGTTCTAACTGAAGAAAAACTCGATGACCAGAATACAGACTACAAAATTCTCTCACGAAATCGCTAAAAAAAGTCAGCTCAACGGAAAGCCGTATCCAAGACATCAGATTGGAAAGTGACGAAATTGTCAAAACTAAAGTATTTTAAGAAAGGTGTCTTCTGAATAATCAAGCATTGCTTTCTCCTTCATTTAGAGTGGCTAACTTAACCTTCTGATTTGGGTTAGCTCAGTATAAAGCACTTCACTCATCTGTCCGGAATATTAGCTTCCATTGTCCTTCGATAATGAAATGTTAATTAGGGTCAATGGCAGAGAACTTATATCCCAGTACAAAGGAATTTACTTCAGACTTTGCCACGAAAGATAACAATACATAAAATGTTCTGTGTTGAGTCTGCTAACAGCAATAAGAATATACTTAAAGGAAATGTCGCTTTTCTAAACACAATTTACAACCAACATCAGCATCACTGCCGCAATTACCGTCACTAGACTATACATAATCTATACTAATAATAAATCTGTAGCCGAAATGTTTCTGGTAATTTTCGATTTTCCAAAAATAATTGGTCCTAACATATATAATTAACCACCCTGAAACCGAAAATCGCTTTTTTGAAATTTTTCTTTGTATGTCTGTCTGTCTGTCTGTATGTTTGTTACCTTTTCACGCGATAATGGCTGAACGGATTTCGATGAAAATTGGAATATAAATTAAGTTCGTTGTAACTTAGATTTTAGGCTATATGGCATTCAAAATACATTATTTAAAAGGTGGGTTATAAGGGGGCCTGAATTAAATAAATCGAAATATCTCGCTTATTATTGATTTTTGTGAAAACTGTTACATGGCAAAAGTTTCTTTAAAAATAATTTGCGATAAGTTTTATTTCTCGAAAAATTTTGATAGGACTGATATTTAATGAGATAAATGAGTTTTAAAATTAAAATAACAACCATCTAAGGCCGTGTAATGAATTAAAAAACAAATGACTTCGTCTATAAGGGGCCTTGGACAGCAACAATCGAAAGCTATGAAAGATAGCCTACAGAGAATGTTTGTATGAAGTAATATCGGATGCTAAATTAACCGATTTGTATAATTAATTATTATTTCACCATTGGAAAGTGTAGTTTCTCTAGATGGACATAATGCTATAATGTTATTACAGTAACTTCTGATATGATATAATATAATATAATATAATATAATATAATATAATATAATATAATATAATATAATATAATATAATATAAATAATATAATATAATATAATATAATATAATATAATATAATATAATATAATATAATATAATATAATATAATATAAATAATATAATATAATATAATATAATATAATATAATATAATATAATATAATATAATATAATATAATATAATATAATATAATATAATTTATTTGAAGGGTTCAGAACCATAGTGGGTCAAGCGCCATTTACTGAATATAGAAAACAAGGTTTAAAATTACCATAATTCAATGGAAACCTATAACAAGTGAAATAAAATATACACATTAAATCTAAATGATGTCAATCTTCATTGAACTATGCTTGCATGTAATAAAAATTAAGAAACATGTTAAAGAAATTGTCATTGCACCAAATGAGTGTCTCTGGACCAAAATGATCGCATTTTAATTATTTGGATGCAATTTAAATTAAGTAACATTAAACGATTTATCCTTCTATCAAACACGAATGTTCCCGGGATCAAATGTCCTATTTTAATTATGTAATTACTTTATATTTATTTCTAACGGGTGCAGCGGAGTGCACGGGTATGACTAGTTACAATATATTAATGCATTCATAACATTCAAGTTCTATTATGCCTACAACACAGGCAAAACACAGCAACACTTTTAATTATTAATATTATAAAAAAGAGATAGGGTCTGCATCTACATGAACGATACTTAGCGAAACAACAACCGAGATCTGTAAATCCAGTCTCTGGAGACAGAGAGAGAAAACGATGCATGGCAACAATAGCAATGCCGTTTTTGTGTTACATGCCTTTCCGATTTAAGACGTCAACATGTTTGGTCGACTAAGAGTTGCATTCCACAAAATATTAAACAACACAACCGTAAGACACTCGATAAGACCTGAGCGACTACTAGTGAACGGATTGAGGACTGTGGGCGTGGTGGGCTTGGCGCGGGAGCCTACTACGCCTACAGATCCTATAACATGGACTGCGACTCTGCAAGGGATGAAATTCTGAAGACCCCTGTCAGCAATATGTTTTTAAAGAGAAGCAAAAAGTTTTGCACCATTAAAGAATTTCACCCATATGACCCTTCGGAGGCCGAGATCCAAACAATTGACTATGAGGAGGAGGAGGAGGAAACTAAAGCTAACGGCGAGGAACAACAGACCCAAAGACCATCTGAAGGCGACAAGAAACCGTCCTCGCCCCCTCCTCAACCACCCCAACAGTGATGTCAAGGTATGTGCTTACGCATTCAACTTATATAATATTGGACTTCTGTCTCCATCTCATAGCAGTTCTGTACTCTGTTACTAGACCTGTGACTCCCAGCTTTTTGAGTGTCACAGACACCAAAGTTTTATATTTCATTTTGACTGACCGCCTAAAATGTTTTGCATAATTTAGGCCCAAAAAACGTGTTCTACTCATATTTTTGCTTAATGTAGTCAAATAAGCATCCTTAATAAATCTGTAGCGGAATTAAATTTAAGTTTTAGCTTTTAAATATGAACTGAAATTGTATAGGTGAATACAAATGTAATGTATTTTACGTTGCATGACGTTTCCTGAGAAAAATGAAATTAGTTTTATATTTACCATAAGGTTTTTAATGTGATGGCTGTTATCACATTACAGCTATCGGCTCTAGGGTTCCTAACCCTCCCGTATTTCCCAGGATCTCCCGTATTTGCCCCTAATTTTTAACGGTTTCCCGGCTCCCGTATTTTTCTTCTCTTCGAGCATTTTACTCCCTTATTTTTGCACAATGTACGAATAAAAATCATTAATCTAAATATTTGATTTTGCCGTGAATGATGATTATTATAGATTTATTACTTTGTCATACAGAATAATAATTGTAATATTGAAAATTAATGTTTGAGGAGAAAAATTTGCTGACCACTGAGTTACGCCGAATTCAATCCACAGCACCGGTAAGCAAATTTTTCTCCTCAAATATTAGTTTTCAATATTACAGATATTATTCTGTATGACAAATTAATAAATCTATAATATCTCATAGCTAGCAGTGCATATGTCTGTACAGATTACTGTGCACTTAATTGCGGAATCCCGGCCAAAATAGTCACTCAGCTGAGTACGTTCCTAGTACTGTATAATTTATTTAAATATACAGAAAAAAGAATGTAATTACAAAGAAACAAGAGAAATAGAAATAAAATAACACAATCAATATAAAAAAGGAGATACAGTAGTATTAACAAAATTTGAGACCGAATGAGCAGCGCTCGTGTTCGGTCGCAGTTCAGATATAATATTAATAGGCCTGTAAGAAAATAAAAAATAAAATAAAATAGAAAATAAAATTAAAATTACAGTTACAGAAATTATATGATACAATATTAATATAAGAGAAATAAAGAAAAGAAAAAATAATAAAAATAAATAATTAAAATAAAATAGGAACTAAAATTTAAATTACAGCGGCAATGGAATTATATAATATAATATTAACACAAGAGAAGAATAATATCGCACGTGAAAAGTAGGACTATATTTCAAAATTATAGAACACAAATATAGGGTAAACTGGTGTCTGTTGGACAGTCGGGCATGTTGGACACTCTGTACTTTAACGTGTTACTTCGCCACTTGTGGACACCACATTCTGCTAGAAGTCAATGACGGAAGTAGCCACGAGGGGGACTACTTCCGTCATTGACTTCTAGCAGAATGTGGTGCCCACAAGTGGCGAGGTAACACGTTAAAGTACAAAGTGTCCAACATGCCCGACTGTCCAAAAACCCTAGTTTATCCTATATACACGTATACAAATATAATGGCAGTTGACATTGGACATATACGTTAACATATATGCCTAACATGGAGTCAGGCCATAAATGGAAACATTGAAGAAGGACAATTCGATCCGGTGCTGTGGATTGAATTCGGCGTAGCTCAGTGGTCAGAGCGCTTGGTACGTAGAACCAAGGACCCGGGTTCGATCACCGGCGTCGGAGCAAATTTTTCTCCTCAAACATTAATTGTGAATGATGATTGTTTATATGATGAATTTCGTTGTTCAAGGGATGCATTAAAATGTGCAGGCTTTTTAGAAGGTAATGGGTTTTAGTGCCACCTGTTTAAAATCAAACAATATCAGTATCATAAATTTAGAAAACTGGCTAGTTTTGTTCTAAGCATACCAAGTAGTAATGCTCATACAAAGAGGGTGTTTTATCTCATGAACAGTAACACTGTATAACAAATTTTCACTTTTTTGTCTTGCTCCGAAATAAAAATAGGTAAATATTACTAACATCTGTGCCCTAAATGTGAATTTAAAATTGAAATTGCCCCATCACGTACCATTTTCAGGGGAAAGTGAATTGAATTATTTTTTAGAAAACTTCTTTTTTTAATTTTTCACTGCTACTGATAAAACTACAACACAATAGAGATTGAAAATGCCTCATGATACTTGAAAAATATGTACTGGATACAAAAATGATGTTACATAGTTTAAAACACAAAAAACACAACAACAATAAAAATATTACATACGTATAATGAGAAGAATCTCAGAATTTGAACTTAACGTTTGAAAGAATTTTCTGGATGACTTCCGTTTATAACTAGACCTGGGACTGTCTTTTACAAGGAACTAACAATAGTCTGCAAACATGCTGGATGATGTTCTTCCTTTATATCGCCCTTCCATTTCAGATATGTCTTGATGAAATCTTTCCCCATGCTCGTCGCTTACCGCTCCAATGTTACGTGGACAGAAATCCAAATGAGAATTTAAAAGTGTATTTTGAGAGAAATCTTACATCCCATTTTTTCATATGCACTTAACATGATTTCAACAAGTTCGATATAGTTTCGCTGTTCCTAGAATTTCCAAGGAAATTTGAGCAAACATCTTTGAAAGCGCGCCATGCCATTTTTTCTATAATGGAAAGTTTTTCCTCAAACAAATAGTCAGCCATAACTTTGTAAATTTCTGGACCGATGAAAATACACTCTTTTAACCCTAGGATGCATGAGCTACTTTTCCTACACATTTACATAACATGGGTCCGTTGGACCCGTATGCTATTTAATGAGGAATTAGACATGAAATGGAATAATATTAATATATTATTTATTCTAATTTTAATTTAGGAGTTTTAATTGTGGAAAATAATATAAAATTTTATAACTAAGTAACATGTGAATATACAAATATATATTATATTAATTTATTTCTACAAGAATATAATGTAGGTTCCTAAAGTTTTTTCTTTGGGCAAAGGAAATAATATATTTTTATAACTAAGTAGGGAGTGAAAATAATTTATTGTTGCAACACAAACACATATATTTATTTATTTATTTATTTATATAAGTTAATAATATAATGTATCCACGAGATAGAAGAAGAAGAAACAGTAAGGAATAACCAGACAGTACAGATATATCTTATCAGTCTTTACACTTACTACACACGACTGTACTATAGTAAAGTAAAGTAAATCCATGGCGCTATAGCCCATGAAGTGCGAAGACTGGTCAGCTGACTGCCGTCCTTATGTTCACATGCCGAAGCAGAGGTCGACGATCATCCAACCAGAATGGACGTATCATGTGGTTAGCACAATGATCCTCCCAGCCTAACCGGATTTTCACTACCTATCGTAGCTCCCCAAGTGCATCACGATGCTGCATGGCCACCGATCCCATACACTGACCGAAAATTTATCAGAAAAAATTTTCCCCCCTGAGGACCCGAACCAGCGCGCATTCCGTAATGCGAGTCCTAGGCAGGATGCCTTAGACCACGACGCCATGAAGACAGTATGTAGAATTTTACAATCTCAGGTTTCCTTTTTTGGGTGATGTTCGTGAACAGCATTGTGATGGTACTTAGCAGAATAGCGCATTTGTTTTTCTTTGAGCAAAAACTAACTATTGCCATGTCCTTGTGAAAAATAAATACACTTTGGACACTGGTCGGTTTTGCATTGGATTTCATTCTTTTGGAATGTCTCTCTTGTTTTGTCCATGGTGATATTTCGGGCTGTACCAAGAACAAAGCGATTTAGAAACTTCACAATATTGAGAACCAAATCCTTCTGTGGCGGTACTCCGGTTTTTTCCCACTCTGTATACACAATCCCGTGAATTGCAGAACCAGTTTCTTCTTCACACATCCACATTATTTTGATCTCGTATTTCGCTGGCTTCTTTGTCAAATATTGTACAAAACTACAACCGCCTCTAAACGAAACCAGCTGTTCATCTATTGTGACATTTGGTTGTGGGACCATTACTTTTCTGCACTGTTCCGTAAATATTTGCCACACGTAAGAAACAAGAACAAGTTTATCTGTTTGTAATCTAAACTTCCGTGTTCTCATACCATCGAACCTTAAAAATCTTCTCATACTTCAAAATGATTCACAGACATTGTAGCTCTATATCAGTGATCTTCAGCACTCGCTGAAATGGGTAAAGGGTAAGCGGAGCAACGTTTTGTGCCCCGTCATGCAGCAGGAAAGGTAGAGAGCATACCCACCAGCAGCTGTGAATACACCATAGTGCAGTGTCTCCTCCGCGGGTAAAGGACGCTATCCCAAGGGTGCAATGTGCTGATGACCACTGCTGTGTATAATGGATTGAAAAATGTACCAAGAAAAAGTTCTTTCATTGGAATATCCCAAGATTTGTCTGCTCTCATGTGCAACAAAATTTCAAAAAAGCAATCATTACATATATTGATATTTCTTTCTATTTCATTTCCTTCAGTAAGTAAAACCTTTTTGCTTCCAAGTTGATATATCTCACAGTTTCATCCGAAATACTCTGTGAGATAAATAAATCCCAGGCACATCTGAGAGTAGCAGTTCCTAGGCCTATACCCTTTGAAGGACCTGATGCAAATCTTACACTGTTGTGGACAGGAGGTTTACTCTGAGCAAGAGTTTCTGTCCTCCATGTCATCCTAGTAATGTGTTTTGGTTGTCGACCTGGTGTGAAATAGACATCCAGCTTTCATCTTCATTCTCACACCATCACTATCCAGTTCTGCAGAAGAAACTTCATCTTCATCCGGAGTATTGTCATCAATTGCAAGAGATATATATTCCTCATCGTCGTCCGAAATTTCAATTTCCAGCTGCTGCATTCTTGCCAATTCATGAAAATATGCTCTTGTAGTTCATAGGATTCTATTTAGAAGGCAGACGACAATAATTCTTACGGTAATAAAATAATTGAATGCAACGGGTCTATTGGACACATGTTATGTAAAAGTGTAGTATATATGAACACGAATAAAAACATATATAAAATAAAAGAATAAAATACCAAATGTGCTATAGGTGTATAAAGGAAGTAACAAGAGTAGCATACCTAGTGGGCAGAGTCACAATGTGAATTAGTTATTTAGATGATAATAATTATTAAATATTCCCCCCTGGTCCAATGGACCCATGTTATGCATCCTAGGGATTCCCTTCACTCAAACTGGTAAACGTTTCTTTTAATTACTGAAAACCACATCCTTGTTTGTTCATTGCGTAGACCGCACTTTGAACTGTTATGATATTTACTGAATAGAAGGGACCAATATGGATTATGGATTGAGCCCGAATTTATTTGATTCGGTAAGTTTGGACTCAATCGATAATGCGTAACGTCCTGAGTGTTTTAAACCCACGTACGTTATCGTAGCTCCATTAGATCTCGAGATATTTCAGTTTAAGTGAAAGGTGAACAGATTTTTCAATTAAAGGGTGCTTTAAAAAAGAACCCTTGTCCAAAAGAATGAAAATTTGAAATATGAAGCATGTAGAGCGCGTATTATCACGGCCATCTACTGAGTTAGTTGTTACTGAAAAAAAAAAACACCACAGTCCTATGTTGTAGGACTGGACATTTTCAGTGTGAAAACCATTCCAGGACGATGGTAGCATTTACAAATATCCTATCATATCATCTTGAAACATTTATCCATCCAATTTTAAACTGTAGTAGACTGGCAGTATTGCTTTTTATGAACGCGACAGAAGGCATCCAGAGAAAAATACTTTAGCATGTGAATTGTTGTATTATTATGGAGTCATCTTTAGGTGCAGAAGTAACCACATGGAAGACACGTAAGCAACTAAAGGAAAAGAAACAGGATATAATAGAAAAAGATAAAATGAGAGGCATACTTCAGCCACAACAGATTATTTTTTCTTATAATAACCTTTGCCCATAACTACTTACATTTATACATGTATTAACATGAGGCAATTTAAGTTACGATGAATTTCGTACTTGAAGTGTCAACAACACCTATGCCAGATAGTTTTTTGTTTCTCTTGAACATTTATGTTTTTGGACTATGGTTGTTTTTTTTCAATAAATATTTTAATAAGTAGATTATATTGAATGGCTGCATCTACCTAATTAGTGCTACTTACCTCACTTTAAACGAATGATGTAATGACTTGAATGTAATACAGATTCTCATTTCTTTCCTTCACAGAACCGGCTACGACAAAAAACCCGAATTAGACTCATATGGTAAGTTGCATCCACCTAATTAATGTTACTTACCTGACTTTAACCGAGTGATTCAATGACTTGAATTTAATACAGATTGTCATTTATTTCCTTCACAGAACCAGATATGACTGAAAAAAAGACACCCAACTTAGACGAATATGGTAAGTTGCATCCACCTAATTAATGTTACTTACCTGACTTTAACCGAATGATTTAATGACTTGAATTTAATACAGATTGTCATTTATTTTCTTCACAGAACCAGATATGACTAAAAAAAAGACACCCAACTTAGACGAATATGGTAAGTTGCATCCACCTAATTAATGTTACTTACCTGACTTTAACCGAATGATTTAATGACTTGAATTTAATACAGATTGTCATTTATTTTCTTCACAGAACCAGATATGACTAAAAAAAAGACACCCAACTTAGACGAATATGGTAAGTTGCATCCACCTAATTAATGTTACTTACTCTGACTTTACCGAATGATTTAATGACTTGAATTTAATACAGATTGTTATTTATTTTCTTCACAGAACCAGATACGACTGAAAAAACACCCAACTTAGACGAATACGGTAAGTTCACATTTACCATTATTTATTTACTTATTTCCGGTGGCACATCCAGATATATGGGGTTTGGGAAGGCATTTATAATCATTGTCACAGAGCAATATTAAAGCAGTATAACTGGATGTGGATGTATCGAGAAGAACAGACAGCGTCACTGATTGTGATTGGCTGTTGGGAATAGTTAGGACGAGTAGACACGCTCCAAATAAAATTTACAGAACTTCGAACATTATCCATAGTTTGAGCTTTTTAAAATAAAATAGACTATGCTGTAAAAACCTGTTTAAAATGAAAATGGCGATTTTTTTCATATTTTTATAAATTAATTTTTATTTTATTTCATTATAAACAATGTTATTGAATTGCTCAAGGTTGTATGTATTGTATTCTAATATTTAATTTTCTATAACTAACTGAAATTATTTCAAATTTATATTATACATCGGCAGTCATTGCTTGTAAATGTGTTTTCCTTACATACAAATAGCTTTTAAGAAACTCGAAGGTTCATTGCCGCCCTCACATAAGCCCGCCATCGGTCCCTATCCTGTGCAAGATTAATCCTTTCTATCATCATATCCCACTTCCCTCAAATCAATTTTAATATTAACCTCCCATCTACACTCTAAATGCATTTCTGGATTCGCCCATACGTACTACATGCCTGCCCATCTCAAACGTCTGGATTTAATATTCCTAATTACTGTATGTCAGGTGAAGAATACAATGCGTGCAGTTCTGCGTTGTGTAACTTCATGTATTCTCCTGTAACTTCATCCCTTTTAGCCCCAAATATTTTCCTAAGAACCTTATCCTCAAACACCCTTAATCTCTGTTCCTCTCTCAAAGTGTGAGTCCAAGTTTCAGAACCACACAGAACAACCGGTAATATAATTACTTTATAAATTCTAATTTTAAGATTTTTTTATAGCAGACTACATGACAAAAGCTTCTCAAACGAATAATAACAGGCACTTCCTATATTTATTCTGAGTTTAATTTCCTCCCGAGTGTCATTTATATTTGTTACTGTTGCTCCAAGATATTTGAAATTTTCTACACCTTCGAAGGATAAATGTCCAATTTTTATATTTTCATTTCTTACAATGTTCTGGTCACGAGACATAATGATATACTTAGTCTTTTCGGGATTTACTTCCAAACGTATCGCTTTACTTGCTTGAAGTAAAATATTTCCGTTCTTTCCCTAATCGTTTTTGGATTTTCTCCTAACATATTCACGTCATTCGCATATACAAGAAGCTGATGTAACCCGTTCAATTCCAATCCCTGTCTCTTATCCTGAACTTACCTAATGACATATTCTAGAGCAAAGTTAAAAAAAAAGGTGACAGTGCATCTCCTTATTTTAGCCCGCAGTGAATTGGAAAAGAATCAGACAGAAGCTGGCCTATGCGTACTCTGCTGTAAGTTTGACTGAGACACATTTTAATTAATCGAACTAGTTTCTTGGGAATACCGAATTCGATAAGAATGTTATATAAATTTCTCTCTTAACCGAGTCATATGGCTTTTTGAAATCTATGAATAATTAATGTACTGTACCGTTATGTTCCTATTTTTTTTCCAATATCTGTCGAATACGAAAAATCTTTTCAACAATCGATCTATTAGATACGCCTAAAACCGCACTGATGATCCCCAATAATTTCATCTACATATGGATTTAATCTTCTCAAAAGAATACAGGACAAAATTTTGTAGGATGTCAACAAAAGTGATATCCCTCGAAAGTTACTACAGTTAATCTTGTTCCCCTTCTTAAAAATAGGTATAATTATGGACTGCTCCCATTGTTCTGGTACAATTTTCTTTTCCCAAATAGCAAGTACAAGCTTATAAATTCGTCAGATAATGCGCTTTCACCCTCTTGTATTAATTCTGCTGGAATTTGATCGATACCTGGAGACTTGTAATTTTTAAGATTTTCTTTCGCAATTTCGACTTCAGAAAGTGTGGGTTCGGTATAAATGGCTCAGCAGTTTGTATTTGAATTTCGTCCCGATCATTTCTATTTGGCCTATGTGTTTTCCACAATGTCAACATTAAGAACTTTGTCTTGTAATGGAAGAGAGGCAAATTTCAATTTACTGTATAGCCTGTGTTACCTTGTAGTATCGTCAGTAACATATCTAAAGTTCATTAATTTTCGTGTACGTTTTCAACAAAATGTAGCAGGACTTTGAACCACTCTATGTTTTTTTTCTTTTTTTAATAGGATGATTGTTTTATATTTTTAAATTTTTTCTAAGTCTATAATCAATATACATAAATTGTTTATATTCCAAATGCTAAGTTCTTATTTAGGTCTACCATTCTCCATTTGTTTTCAGCGCACACCCAGAAATGTGGTTTGGGTTAGGGAAACTTCATAATCAGTGTCACAGAGGCAAATGAAAGTTGTAGAACTGAATCCTTAAGGAAAAGCGTTGACGGTTAGACAAGTACAGACAGCGTCACTGAATGTAATTGGCTGGTGGGAATGGAGAAGCTCCAAATAAGTCACAGATCATCGAACATTATGGAAAGTTCTAGCTCTTAAAATAAATACGTTGTAGAAGTTTATCCACATAGTAACCTATATACAATTAAATGTAAAAATATTAAAAACCCTTCTACTTCTTCCTTCCTTTCTCGTTGAATTACAATTAACCATCCTGAAACCGAAAATCGCTTTTTTGAAATTTTTGTTTGCATGTCTGTTTGTCTGTATGTTTGTTACCTTTTCACGCGATAATGGCTGAACGGATTTCGATGAAAATTGGAATATAAATTAAGTTCGTTGTAACTTAGATTTTAGGCTATATGGCATTCAAAATACATTATTCTAAAGGGGGTTATGAGGGTGCCTGAATTAAATAAATCGAAATATCTCGCTTATTATTGATTTTTGTGAAAAATGTTACATAACAAACGTTTCTTTAAAAATAATTTGCGATAAGTTTTATTCCTTGAAAAATTTTGATAGGACTGATATTTAATGAGATAAATGAGTTTGAAATTAAAATAACTGCCGTCAAATGCCGTGTAATGAATTAAAAAACAAATTACTTCGTCTATAAAGGGCCTTGGACAGCAACAATCGAAATCTATGAAAGATAGATCTTCAATTCTAGGAGCTCTTAATTTTATCTCTACAACAATTAATATAAAACCAATTATCTTTTTTCTATTATATTTTTTGTGGTATTTGGGTTTTTTCTTCTAATCGTAAACACTTACTTGTTACTTTATTAAGTTTGGAATTTATCTACAGAGAATGTTTCTGTGTTTGTATGAAGTCATATCGGAAGTTAAATTAACCGATTTGTATAATTAATTATTATTTCACCATTGGAAAGTGTAGTTTCTCTAGATGGACATAATGCTATAATGTTATTACAGTAACTTCTGATATAATATAATATAATATAATATAATATAATATAATATAATATAATATAATATAATATAATATAATATAATATAATATAATATAATATAATATTCTTTGTTCTTAACTTCTATGATAAAATGTCTAGCTTTCATTAATCAGGTATTCTTGTCGTACTTTAATTTTTATTGTAATTGTAATTGTAATTGTAAATTTAATATTAATTGTAATCTTATTGTTCATGTTATAGTTGTAATCCCCTGGTAGAGGGGCAGAGAAGGCCTGACGGCCTTATCTCTACCAGGTTAAATAAATAAATCTAATCTAATCTAAATCTAATAATATAATATAATATAATATAATATAATATAATATAATATAATATAATATAATATAATATAATATAATATAATATAATATAATATAATATGTAATATTATAATATAATATAATTTAAGTTATTTGAAGGGTTCACAACCATAGTGGGCCAAGCGACATTTACTGAATACGTAGAAAACAAGGGTTAAAATTAAGTTATTCCTACAACAAGTAAAATAAAATATACACATTAAATCTAAATGATGTCAATCTTCATTAAACTATGGTTGCATGTAATACAAATTAAGAAACAGGTTAAAGGAATTGTCATTGCACCAAATGAGTGTGTCTGGACCAAAATGATCGCATTTTAATTATTTGGATGCAATTTAAATTAAGTAACATATTAAACGATTTATCCTTCTATCAAACACGAATGTTCCCTAGATCAAATGTCCTATTTTAATTATGTAATTACGTACTTTATATTTATTTCTAACGGGTGCAGCGGAGCGCACGGGTACGGCTAGTAATAAATATATCCGTGAATATCCCAAAAACCAAGAATAGATATCAGAATAATAAATTCAATGTTGTCTATAAATACACAAATATAAAGTAAAGCAGCACTAAAAAAAATTAAAAAATTGGTGGTGGTGGTGGTGGTGGTGGTGGTGGTGGTGGTGGTGGTGGTGGTGGTAGCGACGGCGACGACGAAAACTACGTTAATAACTACCACCGGTACTACTGAAATCCCAGTCAGGGCAATTTTTGTCTTAGAAATTCGCCACTGGTTGTACTGCGATATCTTATGTGGGCATAAATGGTATTTGAGTCGTGATGGTCATCCAGCACCAAGTCGACAAACGACTCCAAATTTAAAAATGCCGCACTGATGGCAAGATATCGATAAAAGTACAAAAGACTTCCGTCTATATTTTATAGAGTTACGAAATTTTTGTATTATCGTTACTCACAATTTTACACACCGGGATTCGAATTCAAATTTATACAAGTGTATCTTCTAAGTCAATACATGATCATTACCTCCCTAATAGAACAAACTAAACTCTTCTAGATGTATTTTACAGAATGAGAGATTGGTTAAATAATAAATTGTGCTAACATGATTCGAGAATTATTTTGAACTAGTTTGTTGACAATCGAGAATTTTGAACTAGATTAAAGATCGAAATACATCAAGAGAGCAAAATTTTCAATCCAATTAAAGTTACATCTTCAGTTTAAACTATACAAGATTGAGATATTTTTGGTTTTTACTGGCTAATTTCAGTATTTCTGGTAAGTCTAATTTCTCTGTTCTAACATTTGCAACTGCAAAGACAGAGCTGTGAAAACAACAAAAACATAAATCTTGGATTTCGAGTCAGCAAGGACTGAGATGTTTCAAATGAAGTCAGCAAATACAAATTTTTCAATTCGAGTTAGTGACGACGAATGTTTGAATTCAATTTCAGTCAGCGGCGCAACAGATGCGATAAACAGAGGCAAGCCAATTCTGAGAAGTTGTGACAAGCGGCAGCGGATCAATAGTGAGGAGAAGGAAACAGATCAATAGTGACGAGCAGGCAACAGATCAATAGTGAGGAGAAGGCAACATATCAATAGTGAGGAGAAGGCAACAGATCAATAGTGAGGAAGAGGCAACAGTTCAAAAGTGAGGAAAAGGCAACGGATCAATAGTGAGGAGGAGGCAACAGATCAATAGTGACGAGCAGGCAACAGATCAATAGTGAGGAGGAGGCAACAGATCAATAGTGACGAGCAGGCAACAGATCAATAGTGAGGAAAAGGCAACATATCAATAGTGAGGAGAAGGCAACAGATCAATAGTGAGGAAGAGGCAACAGTTCAATAGTGAGGAGAAGGCAACAGATCAATAGTGAGGAGAAGGCAACATATCAATAGTGAGGAAAAAGGCAACAGTTCAATAGTGAGGAGAAGGCAACAGATCAATAGTGAGGAGAAGGCAACAGATCAATAGTGAGGAAAAGGCAACAGAACAATAGTGAGCAGAAGGCAACATATCAATAGTGAGAAGGCAACGGATCAATAGTGAGGAGGAGGCAACAGATCAACAGTGATGAGGAGGCAACAGAGTAGTAGTGAGGAGAAGGCAACAGATCAATAGTGAGGAGAAAGCAACATATCAATAGTGACGAAAAGACAACAGTTCAATAGTGAGGAGAAGGCAACAGATCAATAGTGAGGAGAAGACAACATATCAATAGTGAGGAGGAGGCGGCAACAGATCAATAGTGACGAGCAGGCAACAGATCAATAGTGAGGAGAAGGCAACATATCAATAGTGAGGAGGAGGCGGCAACAGATCAATAGTGACGAGCAGGCAACAGATCAATAGTGAGGAAAAGGCACAGTTGAATAGTGAGGAGAAGGCAACAGATCAATAGTGAGGAGAAGGCAACAGATCAATAGTGAGGAAAAGGCAACAGATCAATAGTGACGAGCAGGCAACAGATCAATAGTGAGGAGTAGGCAACATATCAATAGTGAGGAGAAGGCAACAGATCAATAGTGAGGAGGACGCAACAGTTCAATAGTGAGGAGTAAGCAACATATCAGCAGTGAGGAGAAAGCAACATATTAATAGTGAGGAAAAGACAACAGTTCAATAGTGAGGAGAAGGCAACATATCAATAGTGAGGAAAAGGCAACAGAACAATAGTGAGGAGAAGGCAACAGATCAATAGTGAGGAGGAGGCAACAGATCAATAGTGAGGAGGAGGCAACAGATCAATAGTGAGGAGAAGGCAACAGATCAATAGTGAGGAGAAAGCAACATATTAATAGTGAGGAAAAGACAACAGTTGAATAGTGAGGAAAAGGCAACAGATCAATAGTGAGGAGAAGGCAACATAGCAATAGTGAGGAGGAGGCAACAGATCAATAGTGAGGAGAAGGCAACATATCAATAGTGAGGAAAAGGCAACAGAACAATAGTGAGGAGAAGGCAACGGATCAATGGTGAAGAGGAGGCAACAGATCAATAGTGAGGAGGCAACAGATCAATAGTGAGGAGAAGGCAACAGATCAATAGTGGGGAGAAAGCAACATATTAATAGTGAGGAAAAGACAACAGTTCAATAGTGAGGAGAAGGCAACAGATCAATAGTGAGGAGAAGGCAACATATCAATAGTGAGGAAAAGGCAACAGAACAATAATGAGGTGGAGGCAACAGATCAATAGTTAAGAGGAGGCAACAGATCAATAGTGAGAAGGCAACAGATCAATAGTGAGGAGGAGGCAACAGATCAATAGTGAGGAGAAGGCAACAGATCAATAGTGACGAGGAGGCAACAGAAGAGTTGCGAGAAGGAGGCAACGGATCAATAGTGAGGAGGAGGCAACGGAACAGTTGTGATAAGGAGGCAACGGGTCATTAGTGAGGAGGAGACAACATAACAGTTGCGAGAAGGAGGCAACGGAACAGTTGTGAGGAGGAGGCAACGGATCAATAGGAGGAGGCAACGAGACAGTTGTGGGGAGGAGGCAACGGATCAATAGTGAGGAGGAATGGTTCAATAGTGAGGAGGAGGCAACGGAACAGTTGTGACAAGGAGGCAACGGAAAAGTTGTGAGGAGCCAGCGGAAAAATTATTAGAAGGAGGCAGCGGAAAAATTGTGAGAAAGAGGCAGCGGAACAATTGTGTTTTGAGGAGGCAGCGGAACAATTGTGAGGAGGTAGCGGAACAATTGTGAGGAGGTAGCGGAACAATTGTGAGGAGGCAGCGGAACAATTTTGAGGAGGCGGCGGAACAATTGTGAGGAGGCAGCGAAACAATTGTGACAAGGAGGCTTTGGAACAATTGTGACGAGGAGGCAGCGGAACAATTTTGACAAGGAGGCAGCGGTATAATTGTGACGAGGAGGCAGCGGAACAATTGTGATAAGGGGGCAGCGGAACAATTGTGACAAGGAGGCAGCGGAACAATTGTGACAAGGCGGCAGCGGAACAATTGTGACAAGGCGGCAGCGGAACAATTGTGACAAGGAGGCAGCGGAACAATTGTGGCAAGGAGGCAGCTTAACAATTGTGACAAGGAGGCAGCGGAACAATTGTGACAAGGAGGCAGCGGAACAATTGTGGCGAGGAGGCAGCGGAACAATTGTGACAAGGCGGCAGCGGAACAATTGTGACAAGGAGGCAGCGGAACAATTGTGACAAGGAGGCAGCGGAACAATTGTGGCGAGGAGGCAGCGGAACAATTGTGACAAGGAGGCAGCGGAACAATTGTGACAAGGAGGCAGCGGAACAATTGTGGCGAGAAGGCAGCGGAACAATTGTGACAAGGCGGCAGCGGAACAATTGTGACAAGGAGGCAGCGGAACAATTGGGGCGAGGAGGCAGCGGAACAATTGTGACAAGGAGGCAGCGGAACAATTGTGACAAGGAGGCAGCGGAACAATTGTGGCGAGGAGGCAGCGGAACAATTGTGACAAGGCGGCAGCGGAACAATTGTGACAAGGAGGCAGCGGAACAATTGTGACAAGGAGGCAGCGGAACAATTGTGACAAGGAGGCAGCGGAACAATTGTGAGGACGCAGCGAAACAATTGTGAGAAAGAGGCAGCGGAACAATTGTGAGGACGCAGCGAAACAATTGTGAGGAGGAGGCAGCGGAACAATTGTGACGAGGAGGCAGCGTAACAGTTGTGAGAGGAGGCAAAGTCGTGAGAAGCAGGAACGTTTGAATCGTAACGAGAAGCGGAGTAAAAGCCGCATTAAATTAACTAGTAACTAGCAAAATAGTTTTTCGTTGTCAACTAATGTAATATTGAATGCTGAATTAAATTATGCAGTCATTTGGATAAAGTACTTTAATTATTTTACATAATAAACTAGTGTTGTGTTGAAAGCTGCTTCTTGTTCCTCAATTTGAGCTCGAGTTAGAATTAGACAGCTGAAGGTCTTCTTTGACTTGGACACATCAGACATTCTTCAATCTATACTAATAATAAATCTGTAGCATTAATGTTTCTGGTAATTTTCCCTTTTTAAAAAATAATTGGTTCTAACATGTGTAATTATTCACCCTGAAACCGAAAATCGTTTTTTGACATTTTTGTTTATATGTGTGTCTGTCTGTCTCTGTCTGTTACCTTTTCACGCGATAATTGCTTAACCGATTTATATGAAAATTGGAATATAAATTAAGTTCGTTGTAGCTTAGATTTTAGGCTATATGGCATTCAAAATACTTTATTTAAACGGGAGGTTATTAGGGGGCTTGAATTAAATAAATCGAAATAGCTCCCTTATTATTGATTTTCATGAAAAATGTTACAAAACGAAAGTTTTTTTAAAAATGATTTCCGGTAATTTCTATCCTAAGCAAAATTTTGATAGAGCTAATATTTAATGAGATAAATGAGTTTTAAAATTAAGATAACAATGCCATCTATTGGCCTGTAATGAAATAAAAAGAAATGACTTCGTCTATAAGGGGCCTTTGACAACTATAAACGGAAGCTATTAAATATAACCTACAGAGAACGTTTCTGTGTTTGTATGAAGTAATCTCGGAAGCTAACTAACCAATTTCTATAATTATTATTTCACCATTGGAAAGTGTAGTTTCCCTAGATGGACATAATGCTATAATGTTATAATGAATCGAGGACAGATAAAATTAAAATAGCTTCTTATCCACAGAAAACTTGAGAGGCTATTCTGTATATTCGCTTCCTGTATTTCTTGAAATAATGTTCATGTACACATTTATTTTCACCTCAGAGAATTAACAAACAACGAGAGTGTATTGATTTAGTATGCGTACTATTACGTTAGCTTAGCATTCCATTATTTTATAATCCAAATTTTAACTATGCTCATTTGAATCGTGCTAAAATACATAAAATGAATAAACTAGGCTATGCAATAACTGCAATGCAAAAAAAATTGGGTAATGAACCAACTAGGCTATGCAATAACTGCAATGCAAAAAAAAATTGGGTAATGAGCCAAGCAGATTATTTTGCGCTGGTGTAAAATTTGTTCCTGCTGAGATTCAAGAGCCCCCACAACAAATTAAAAACTTACTTATCGGAGTACATCCGTTATGAACACACTTTTTAAATAATGTAATATATAATATAATCTATACTACTAATAAATGTGTAATCGAAATGATTCTGGTAATTTTCGCTTTTCGAAAAATAATTGGGTTAACATGTGTAATTATTCATCCTGAGATCGAAAATTGCTTGTTTGAAATTTTTGTTTGTCCGTCCGTCCGTCCGTGTGGATGTTTGTTACCTTTTCACGCGATAATGGCTAAACGGATTTCGATGAAAATTGAAATATAAATTAAGTTCGTTGTAACTTCGATTTTAGTCTATATGGCATTCAAAATATGTTATTTAAAAGCGTGTTATAAGGGGGCGCGAATTAAATAAATCGAAATATCTCGCTTATTATTGATTTTGTGAAAAATATTACATAACAAAAGTTTCTTTAAAATGATTTCCGATAAGTTTTACTCTAAGCAAAATTTTGATAGCACTGATGTTTAAGAATATATAAGACTTTTAAAATAACAATACAATGCATTTTCACCGCCGCCTCAGATTATAGCGTCGTTGTTCCTGCAATAACTCCTATGTGCAAAATATAAAATTTTTCAGTAGGAAGAAAAAACACATTTATTAATTCTATGGCAGTGGTTCATAGGAGATCGTGAATTCTTACATTTTCGAAAGAAAGAAATATTTATTATTTGCTGTATCACTATTTAAGTTATTTAATAGAGCAAAAATCTGAAAATCGATAAATATATCACATAGGAGTTATTGCAGGAAAAACGACGATGGCTGTAATGAAATTAAAACAAATGACTCCGTCTATTTAAGGCGGCGATGATGTTTATAAATATTAATTTACAGAGAATGTTTGTGTATTTGTCAGAGCCTTCTTCGGTTACAAGCCGGAGCATGTGTAGGTTTGGCAATGCTGAGTGGAGACGGACGGAGGCGAAATAAAGGCATGACTTTTGACGTTTTAGTGCTTTGATTCGTTGTCACATGTACATTTTCGACATTAATTGATACAAAACTAAATGCATATGATAAAGATTCAGCGTACTGATGTACGTAATTTATTACGTAATCCGAAATGGTATTTTATTTGAGTTTCAGAATACCGCGTAAGTACTTGCATACAGCCACTTATAACTTAAAAAAAAAATTAAAAGCGTACGTGTTTTTATTGATGGTACAAGGGAAAATAAATAAATACTTAAAGAAATGTTACTTGTACCAAAAATAAATAAAATAACGACGTACTCTCGCAGTACCCTATTCCAATCAATTAACCATTATGTGGGTAGTACATTGACAATGTTTGCCGCTTTATTTTGTTCCACCTCTGACGTGAAAGGTCTAGATATATACATTTTTATTTCATGTGATTAAAATTTATAATTCTAAACAGGCCAAGGTCAAGTATAAAGATCTATGAAAAAATGAAAAAATATACCTTCAACATAATACGTAACAAAACACATCATTATCTATTAAGCATGTGCCAATTAGCGTAAACTCGGTAAACTTTAAATACTGTAAATACGAAATGAAAAGAAACTTGTTTATAACTAATTTATTACAAAAGAAATAATATTAATAAACAAACCTTGAAAACCAACAAAGTGAGTGTATGCATCTACAATTAATATAGACAGTTCTGACGTATAGCAGTCATTCCGAATCTTCAACAAAACTGCAACATTTATGGGATCACAAAACAGCTGTTTACAATGAACTTGAAAATCAACGGCGTAACTTTATTGATATAGCAGGCGAGACCCAATAATTTGGCTAGAATTCTGATACATGACAAACCACAAATAAGACTATAAAAATGTAGTTTATACAATATTTAATATTTAGAAGAATTGTCAATCATTTTGTCATTAATAATAACCGTAAAAATTGCCAGAGACTGCAGCCATATTTTCATTTATTGTCTTGTTGTTATCGCCAACACGCACTGAGTTATGAGGGAAACGCTTCATCACTGCACAGTGAACTGCCACCATTTTTAATTTTCACAGTGAACTGCCATCATTTTTAATTTTAAAAAAATATATAGGCCTATACATAAATAATTTTTTTAATCGTAAAAATATTTTATTTTCATATAGCAGAAAGACAGTGTTTCACACATACCAATTTTCATTATTGTACAAGATATAGTAATGGAGGAAAAAAACTTTTACTGCTCTTTGCTGTACCTAACCCCTTAATACGTAAGTTATCTCCAATCCCTCAAATCAATTTGATTTGTTTCATTCGGCATAAACAACAGACATAATAAGAAGGTATCTGTAAAGAACAGACAGCGCACAGTTTTAACACAATTTATTAATATATTTATGCTCGACCATGCCGAAATGTAGTAATTATACATCTGGTACCAGTCCTTTAATGCATGTCATTAAAGTACACCTACTCATTAAAGTTCAGGTGTTTTCAGCCAATGACAACTCAGCTTACAGGTTTTCGGCCAATAACGAGTCAGCTTTGTACCGTTATAAAACCGCAAGTATCAATTATTCTCGGATATGCAATCGAAAGAGAAATAGCGAAAAATCACGGAGGCTGGAAATCCAATACTGTCGCAGAACGTTATGTTCTGTTACTATAATAATTAGCGTTAATTGTAAATAATATTCAAATAAATTCAATTTGTCATCTCGTTTTTCAATGTCGAATTCAATACCGTAATCAAAGTTATACCAAGTTTAACGGGATTACACAAGGTCAATGACATTATTGTTCCTCGGAAAAAATCAATACTTTCGCGTCTGCGCACATCCCACATTTCACGACCTAGAACAAGGTCACTTCCGATCTTGTCAGATACAAATAAAATGTATGCATCTGAATACTGTAATTTCAAGTTAGAAATATGGTCGAGCATAAAAAGTCGTATGAAACTCGTCTATAATGGTAATTAAGAAGCTCGTATGAAAATTATGAAACTCGCTTGCGCTCGTTTCATAAACATCCATAATCGCTCCTTAATTACTATCATTATAGGCTCGTTGCATAATGTACTATAAAGATATTTTGAGTATGTCACTTCAATCGACACTGCCATGAGAACGTCACAACCTGGGTACACCATGAAAAACGTTGGATTCATAATATGACATACCAAATGGTATACGAAAAATGGAGCTGGGCCGTGTCAACGTACACTACTTGCTGGAATATTTTATATTCAAGTCTTCTGTTGCTAACATTCACTTTTGCTGTCATGAGTTTCAGAGATTCGAACCGTGAACGATTACCGAAGGCAGTATTCAAGATTTTATAGCTAATGTTGTGGAACCTTCTTATTCATAAGATGTTTTTCATCGATTCCGTTTTAAAGTGGTATTAACTAGAAACTTCTAGAATCATCTGCTATCGAAGTTCGACATTAATGAGTGCGAAAAAAGAATAGAGGATCGAATCCTCACAAGCAGTCAAAATATTCATAGAACCCATAACACTAGCCGAGAGCCATTGAAAGATTCGTGTATTACAAATTAATGTTTCTTTACTCAAACGCATCGTAAGAATCAATAAGTTATAACAATCAATGAACCCGTTTATATCTATTTATATTATTTTATCTATTTTCAATCATTATTAAAAATAAAATATAAGCACTGTGAGTTACAGAATTTCAACGAAGAAAAGTGTCTATCCCTAGTCCTATTGTGCGTGATGCCTAAAACAATTAATGAACACCCTGTATAGCAGAAAAAATCTTTAAAAACAAAATTTCTCTTCAGAGCTTTTATGTGCTTGTAACCTTTGTTGGGACATTACAAATAGCCACATTCACATCGTAATTATGTAAGAATTTCTGTTTTAATTCTACCCTTCACATTCACACAGGCAAGGCCTTTCTTTTTGATAATATGGTCGGTAAAGAAACTCAGAACGTCAACATAAGGGGTTGTCAGAAGTTGGTTTAAAATTACTTAACATCCCAGCAACTTCAGTCCAACTTTAAAGATTTTTTACTAATTCGTCCTTTGTCGTAAAATCACAAGAAACCGGTTCAACTCTAAACATTCAAGAAATCGCTTCACATACACACTCAAGTTAGAGTCCTGCAAATTCTGAATAATTTTAATTTTACAGCGATACTGAGCGCCTACCGATGTAGGCATTATGCAAAGCTCTTCCACCACGCAGACTGCCTTATTATTCGGTTTAAAGAACGTTCGAATTGTTTCGCTCTCTTTGTGGGAGGACTGCTGCGGCTTTTGGGTATAAAAGGCAGATCACAACATTGAGCCATCCAGATATTACAATTACCTATCTTTAAGATCAACAACTTACAGCGTAAAACTACATCCATCAAGAATTGTATTCTTTCTTACATTCTATCTTCTTAGAAATTACTTCTTAATCCTTAAATTGGAAGAAGTCTGTCTCCGGCGCTCTTTTTTCTTAAACCGCGTCGGACTGTAAAGAAAACAACTAATGCAATGTCCATACTATATTTTTTGTATATTATTTTATAATTGCTTGAATTTATTTTTTCCTACCAATTTATTTTCTGTAATTTTATTAAAATTATAGCATAAACTGAAATGTTGTATCCTACAGGATACTCTGTCAATTTATGGGTTAATGAAATAATAATGCATGTGTACTTCCTGGATTTTAAGGAACCCAGAGGTTCATTGCCGCCCTCACATAAGCCCGCCATAGGTCCCTATCCTGAGCAAGATTAATCCAGTCTCTATCATCATAACCCACCTCCCTCAAATCCATTTTAATATTATCTTTCCATCCACGTCTCGGCCTCTCTAAAAGGTATTTTTCCCTCCGGCCTCCCAACTAACACTCTATATGCCATTTTTAGATTCGCCCATACGTGCTACATGCTCTGCCCATCTCAAACGTGTGGATTTATTGTTCCTAATTATTTCAGGTGAAGAATACAATGCATGCAGTTCTGTGTTGTGTAACTTTCTCCATTCTCCTGTAACTTCATCTCTCTTAGCCCCAAATATTTTCCTAAGCACCTTATTCTCAAACATCCTGAACCTATGTTCCTCTCTCAAAGTGAGAGTCCAAGTTTCACAACCATAAAGATCCTTTGCTGTGGTCGTGCCAGAGAATCAGTCTCATTCCGAGGCTTATTTGAAGGATTCGCAACAAGCTGTTTTTTTACGGTGATGGGTTGTTAGCCCTTCGCCCAACCCCCAAGCTGGAGGACCACCCCTCATCGGCTGTCCGCGACTGCTTATTCAAAATATTCACAGCTACCCTCCATATCTGGAGACCATCTCCTGTTAAAAAACATTAACATGAATAACAACTTCTTTTTAGATATACATTTTCATTTTACTAATAAACTATGTACAGTACAGGTTATACAGAACTTAAACACCGTTGGAATATATATATATATATATATATATATATATATATATATATATATATATATATATATCGTCGGTTTCTTGGTAAAAGTGACCAAGTCACATTGAAGGCTTCCAAGCGTTATGAAAATTCAAGACATAATTTTATATTAAAAACTAATAATATAGCACATTTATCTTCAAAATAACTAGTTACTAACATCTAAAGAAGTACATTGATTTTTGGATGGATCATTAAACCTTTAAATGCCTTTACCCAACAATTTTGCATTTCGGACTTGGTCACTTTTACCAAGAAACCGACGATATATATATACAGAGTGTTTAAAAAATACGGGGCATAATTTCAGGTATGTATTTCCCACATGTAGACAATAAAAGTAGTTCATTACAACATGTGTCCGGAAATGCTTTATTTCCGAGTTATGGCCTTCACAACATTGAAATTCACCGGAACGTTTTTCTTTCCGCAGGTCGTTGCCGTCAAAGGAGACATTAAGAGGGCACTCTGACAGTTCATTCCGAGGCGAAGGTTACATTCAGTGTTGTGTAGGCGTTAGACTGTACGACATGTATTCAAATCAAGAGCTGGCATAGATACACTTCATGTACGGTAAGGCGGACGGCAATGCTGCGCTGGCTCGTCGTTTGTACCAGGAGAGGTACCCACAGCGACAATGTCCAGATCGGAAGACATTTGTACGTCTCCATTACCGTCTGTGCGAGTATGGAAAATTTAACTCTCCTGGTTTGGGAAGGGGACGGGACGACCAAGATCTACAACTCCAGAAGTACAGGAGGAGATTCTGGAGGCTGTGAACATGACTCCTTCTATCAACACGCTCACCTGATCTGAACCCTCTCGATTTATACTTGTGGGGCCATTTAAAATCATTGGTTTATTCGTCTCCGGTGCCTGATTTGGAATCCCTTCGGAATCGAATTGTGGCATGTTCTGAGGACATACGCAATACTCCTGGAGTTTGGGATCGTGTTCGCAGGTCAATGAGACATCGATGTGAGGTCTGTATTCAAGCAGGAGGTGGACATTTTGAACATCTTCTGTAATGACAACGACCTGCGGAAAGAAAAACGTTCCGGTGAATTTCAATGTTGTGAAGGCCATGACTCGGAAATGAAGCAGTTCCGAACACATGTTGTAATGAACTATTTTGATTGTCTACATGTGGGAAATACATACCTGAAATTATGCCCCGTATTTTTAAACACCCTGTATGTATACATATATATATATATATATATATATATATATATATATATGAGTTGTACAATTACACATAATCGTTACACAACCTATCACCTTGGTATAAGCCTTGCACAGAAGGACAAGATGGCCAAGTCCGTAAACAGCTGGTCGTTTGTTTTCCGACTTCTTTCGAAAACTGAACTAAATGTCTTCTGTAAAGAAAGTTATACAATCGAAATGGAAGATTTAAACGATTATTTAATAAGTACAGAGGACACTGAAGACATTGACGGTATAAATAATTCTGGCAATAGAAAAATAAAGCAGTACAAAACTCGTTTTTATCCATTTAAATTTAACGATGAGAATTTTAAAAGAAAATGTAGATTCACCAAGCAATAGAGTAAGGGAGGGGATTGTCGGATAGGTCTGGTAATGTCGGATAATCTCGGATAGCATATTTCTTTTCCATCGAATGGTGCAATCTGATGTGAAAATAATGCATTACGTTCTCTACAAGTAGACGAACATCTGCATGAATAGCCATTACTGTTGAGTGCTTCACTGTGTGTGTGAATAGCGTGTTTTCAACGTTTCTGCAAAAAAAAAAAAAACTTTTTTTAGGTTAAGTAATGTGATTTATTCGTTACAAGTTATTCTTATATTTACACAACATAGTATGCACTGTTTGATATACCATAGATAAGGCTTCTTAATTTTCTAATTGCAGAAATGCTATCGACAACATGTTTCATGCAGCTGGCTTGTTTTACTGTTTGTGAAGAGTCGGCCAATGTCGGATACTAGAGGGCAATGTCGGATACTAGCCGAGGGCAATGTCGGATACTAGTCGAGGGCATTGTCGGCTGTCTTTCAATGCTGCTCGCTACATAAAAGCTGCCTTAAACCTATTTATATGTTTTCTATAACAAACCGCTACATTTTTACTCATGGGTATTTTTAATTAATGTAAGTAATTAATTTTCTAATTAATCGAATGTTATGAAGTAACGAATTGTTTCTTCTTCTGATATTTTTAGATGCCTAAAGTAAAAGAAAAAAGAGATTCAGTCTAAAAAAAATGGAAGTCTGAAGATATGGTAAATGCCATTGTCGCAGTACGGGAGAAAAGAATGGGCTATCTTGCTGCTTCAGAAAGATTCAATGTACCTCGATCAACATTATTTGATTATGTACGGTCCAACTCTGAGCCCGCCAAAGCCGTTAAATCGAAACTTGGACGAAAACTAATACTCCCAGCTTCACTTGAAGAGAAGCTATTGACTATGTGTTAATGATGGAGAGAAAATATTTTGGATGAACCAGAAATGATGTTAAAAGGCTTGCATATCAGTTGGCTAAACAGAACACTATTGTAATAATTTCTGATGTGCAATATATTATTTTAAATGCATTATCATACCTCTTACATAATAATGTCTAATGTATCCGACATTAGCTTCCCATTCTGTCAGTGATGATATTATTTCTGTTTTGTCTTTGCAAGTTATACAGCAAACACATATTATGTAAATTACCTAATACTTATGTACAATCTGCAGGAACCCCAAGAGGTTATTATAATATTAAGTAATTCCAGTTCTAACTTTTTTCAATTACCTTTATTTTGAAATATCAAAATGGTATCCGACAATACCCTCCCTTACTCTATATACGATAATATACGAATTGTTGTATTGTAAAAGAAGATTTGAAGCAGGTGGATCTCTAAGTTCTGAACTGCAAATTTTAATATCACGTCGAAGTTTTCGCACGTGGGGAAGACATGAAGTATTGACTTCATTTTAAGTAGACCTAGCTCAATGAATACGGTTACTATATTATAGGCCTATGTATTCTGTGTCTGTATTCGGGAAAATGAATGGGTCATGCCTTTTTTTTTATGTATCCTTCCCTGTCCTGTTGGGATAGAGAATGGATTAAAGACGCTTTACTTTCGTTACTAAATGCACTTGCCTCTAAATTGAATAATTAAAAATAGTGATCACAGACAATTTGAATCAACAATTTTTTTATAATTATCTGCAAAAGCTACACCAAAGAATTTAGAAAATGGTGTCAAGTTTTCTTTAATATAAGAAAGCAGGGCTCTGGCGCGAGTGGAAAACTAAGTGCTTATAACAGTAAATTTAGGAGTTGAATATTTTAAGTGGTTAAATGTTGTTTTCTTCAGTATAAAGGAAACAAACTTTCTATTTGCAATAAATTAATAAGAGAAAACCTGTCCCTTTCAGTAACCATTACTTACTTACTTACAAATGGCTTTTAAGGAACCCGAAGGTTCATTGCCGCCCTCACATAAGCCCGCCATCGGTCCCTATCCTGTGCAAGATTAATCCAGTCTCTATCATCATACCACACCTCCCTCAAATCCATTTTAATATTATCCTCCCATCTACGTCTCGGCCTCCCTAAAGATCTTTTTCCCTCCGGTCTCCCAACTAACACTCTATATGCGTTTCTGGATTCGCCCATACATGCTACATGTCCTGCCCATCTCAAACGTCTGGATTTAATGTTCCTAATTATGTCAGGTGAAGAATACAATGCGTGCAGTTTTGCGTTGTGTAACTTTCTCCATTCTCCTGTAACTTCATCCCGCTTAGCCCCAAATATTTTCCTAAGCACCTTATTCTCAAACACCCTTAACATATGTTCCTCTCTCAGAGTGAGAGTCCAAGTTTCACAACCATACAGAAGATCCGGTAATATAACTGTTTTATAAATTCTAAATTTCAGATTTTTTGACAGCAGACTAGATGATAAAAGCTTCTCAACCGAACAATAACACGCATTTCCCATATTCATTCTGCGTTTAATTTCCTCCCGAGTGTCATTTATATTTGTTACTGCTGCTCCAAGATATTTGAATTTTTCCACCCCTTCGAAGGATAAATCTCCAATTTATAAATTTCCATTTCGTACAATATTCTGGTCATCAGACATAATCATATAACTTACTTTGTCTTTTCGGGATTTACTTCCAAACCGATCGCTTTACTTGCTTCAAGTAAAATTTCCGTGTTTTCCCTAATCGTTTGTGGATTTCCTCCTAACATATTCACATCATCCGCATAGACAAGAAGCTGATGTAACCCGTTCAATTCCATACCCTGCCTGTTATCCTGAACTTTCCTAATGGCATATTCTAAAGCGAAGTTAAAAAGTAAAGGTGATAGTGCATCTCCCTGTTTTAGCCCGCAGTGAATTGGAAAAGCATCAGATAGAAACTGACCTATACGGACTCTGCTGTATGTTTCACTGGGACACATTTTAATTAATCGAACTAGTTTCTTGGGAATACCAAATTCAATAAGAATATCATATAATACTTCCCTCTTAACCGAGCCATATGCATTTTTGAAATCTATGAATAACTGATGTACTGTACCCTTATAATTCCATTTTTTCTCCATTATCTGTCGAATACAAAAAATGTGATCAATAGTCGATCTATTACGCCTAAAACCGCACTGATGATCCCCAATAATTTCATCTACATACGGAGTTAATCTTCTCAAAAGAATATTGGACAAAATTTTGTACGACGTCAACAAAAGTGATATTCCTCGAAAGTTACCACAGTTGGTTTTTACCAGTTTTTTTCAGTAACCATTACTTAGATATCTATACCTGAAGTTCGACTAGTGTAATATGTAGCTAAACGGCGATGTATGCAATGGAGGGGAAAAGAAACTGGCCACCTTACCCATTATCTCATGACTTAGTTGCCTTTAAGTGGTGCCTTCTTTGTATCACTTGTGAGGTTCAAACCTGTCTTCGGACAGTTGACTAAACAGTCATCTACAATATCTCCTTTTTGTCCTTTTATCCAGAATAAGTACTGCATATATCTCATCCTACTTATGATAAAAACAAATGTTTATGGTACTTTAAAATATTAGCTGAATATTCTCATGGCTTATTAATATAATGCCTACCTATTATGAAAGACGTTTATTAATATACGCAATGACGTATTATAGTACTGTATATGGTACTTAATTTTTCTGCATTGTCCCAATTTGAAGATCGTATTTTCTTCACCCTTCCCATATTTCTGTGTAAGATTTGTGCTCTAACTACCCGCGATCTTACATAAACAGTAAACACTTATGTAATACCGATTGTCGAGTTATACAAAGCGAACGAGATTCAGTGGATATGTGACGAGAAAGAGTTACGACGTAATAAAATGATGACGAAATTATGACGTATACTGTTTAACACTGGTATAATAAAACACCAGTTATATAGAGTTTATTAGTAAGAAATATATACATGGCTTATGCACGTCTTGTTCTGTGTATAAATGTACCATTGTTTAACGTATCTATAAGCAACTTTTATAGTAAAACTCTAAAAGTTTAAAATATAAACGATACTTATGAAGTTAATGCAAGTTCAAGATAATAAAGAAAATACAGGGACATCATTTTATTTTTACTAACATTTCTAATATTAACCTGGCTATACCTTTGGATCAAGGGTTGATACCCCCTTCCACGACAGGAGTTCGATGATACTGGCGTAATATACAAACAAATCACTTTACTAGATATAGGAGGGAAGAAAAGTAGTTCATCCATTTACGTAAACTAGGAAATATCACGCTTTTGAGTTTTATAATTTTCATTACGTTTTTGTTCAATCAAAATACGGTACAGTATTAACAATACGTGTTTTTACTCACGAACTGAGCTATCCATGCGGACGTAGTCATTATGCAGTGTATATTATACTGTCTACAGCACATTAGCGTACACGATAGAGAATGAAGTTAAATTGAAAAATAATCATAATATGGATATTTAAACACATTTTCAAAATGGTGGCCGTTCATTTCGATACAGGCTTCAGTTCTAATGTGTGTAATTCCAATTACCAGTTTCTTCCTTCGTACTAGTAACTCATGTTGAAATAATTCTATACCTACTCTCAGAGTACCTTACGTACTGTAAATTCAATCTTCACTTCTGCTCGATCCGAAAAGATAAAGTTATTCAGACATGCTATCTACTTTCCGTCCAAGTGGTTTTGTCGCAGGGTCGTAGAAAGGGGGGGGGGATCACGTGATAGTTAATTACTTAACGAGGCCCTTTTATTCAAGTTATTTTAAATAGTTGTATGGGTATAATATTACGTAGACGTCCAATTCCTAACAGAAATTAATGTTCTCAGAAAAGAACTAAGACAGTCCAGCCACTAGCCTTTACAGAGAGGCGAATAGAAGCAGGTGGGGGAAACCGCTATTCTGCAGCACTCTGACTCAAGTTACAAGACTATATCAGTGATGAGTGTTAGAATATTAGTGTGATTAAAGATGTGTGGGGGTAACAATTATACATATTGCTTTTTCATATAAAAACACTCTAGCACCCCCAGGAAAACTATGTTACATACTGGTACTCAGGGGGGCATTCCACATAATGTTAAGACATTTTATTAAATAACAGAGTAAAAAAGTAAAAAGAAAAAATAAATAAAAACACAGATATCACAATAATGAACTTTAAATGTTGTCTCTAAACAGCAATTTTTAATTGATTTTTTAAATAATGTTCATTAGCAAATTGAATGTCTGGGAATTTAGGTATTATTTGTTATAAAGCCTTGGACCGAAGTTGCTACTGTGATAATTTGCTACAATTGTCGTATTTAGGTACTTTCAAGCATATTTTGTCTGATCTTTTGGTTTTATATTTATGTGAACAAAAATTAAATATATTTCAGTTTTTATGTGTACGAAATTCAATAACATATTGTTATAAATTTGATGGAAGTCAAATAATTTAAATTCTGAATACAAACGTTCTGAAGGATAATCAAGAGGTTTATTAAGACATACCTTTATTATTCTTTTCTGTAGCAGAGTTATTGGCATGAGGGAGGTACTATAATCACTACCCCATCCTGGAATGCCGTATTGTGATAGGCCTATAGCTTGTACGAATGTGAGGTATATCAGTAGTAAAGTATGGACAGTCAAGTAATTTCATAGGATGACAAAATAGTGAATATATTTATTTAATTTATTGCACAGAAAAAGATTTAACATCATATAGTATTATTGAAATATGTGACTTAGGTAAAAAAAAAGTCATTTTGAAGCACTTATTGATAACAATTTATTGCATTCAATAGCTGAATAAACTTGTATCTTTGATTAGTCAAATGTTTGTGTTAGTAAATTTAGGCCTAATGAAATACGCCCCTGAAATTATTTTCCTTCCTCCTGAAACACGAATTATAGTTTCGTTGGTTACATCCTTATTTCGGGGAGGTCTTCAAGTACAAAAATTTAAAGTGTGTAACAACATTTTTAGTGAAAATTAAAATCATCACAAAGTTTTAAGCAATGATATTTTCGGCATTGGAAGTAAAATCAACAAACTTACATTTTTATTAAGTGGTGGTGGTGGTGGTGGTGGTAGTGGTAGTGGTGGTGGTGGTGGTGGTGGTGGTGGTAGGCCTAGTAATGTTCTGATTAATCAACAGATTTTTCTTTCGGGTACAACAATCAAACTTGTTTTCTTCCTACTTGCATATACGTACATATGAAAGTACACTTAAGTAATTTGAAGTTTAAGGGGAAAAAACCAGGTAAGTCAATTTCCTTCACAATCGAGAAAAACGAAATTTTAGTTTCAAAACCTTACTTGGCAAGTAAATTAACAGTGAAAAGAGCATATGCTTTGAATAAATGAAGTTTCAAATGTAATACATGAAATGAAATCTGATCTGAAGTCCGAAATTTCATCAACATCGAAAGAAAGCCAAAAACCGTTGAGGCTACCAATTGTCCTGGGGAAAAAAACAGGTAAGTCATCTGAAAGAGACAAGACCCAGATTTTGTCAACTAACAGAATTTCTTACGGAGTTTTTATCACAGTTATATCTATACTAATAATAAATTTTTTATTTTAGTTGGTTATTTAACGACGCTGTATCAACTACTAGGCTATTTAGCGTCGATGAGATTGGTGATAGCGAGATGATATTTGGCGAGATGAGGCCAAAGATTCGCCATAGATTACCTTGTCTTCGCATTACGGTTGGGAAAAACCTCGGAAAAACCCCAACCAGGTAATCAGCCCAAGCGGGGATCGAACACGCGCCCGAAAGCAACTTCAGACCGGCAGGCAGGCGCCTTAACCGACTGAGCCACGCCGGTGGCACTAATAATAATAATAAATCTGTAGCCGAAGTTTTTCTGGTAATTTTCGATTTTCCAAAAATAATTGGTCCTAACATATATAATTAACCACCATGAAACCGAAAATCGCTTTTTTGAAATTTTTGTTTGTATGTCTGTCTGTCTGGCTGTCTGTCTGGATGTTTGTTACCTTTTCACGCGATAATGGCTGAACGGATTTAGATGAAAATTGGAATATATATTAAGTTCGATGTAACTTAGATTTTAGGCTATATGGCATTCAAAATACATTATTTAAAAGAGGAGTTATAAGGGGGCCTGAATTAAATAAATCGAAATATCTCGCTTATTATTGATTTTTGTGAAAAATGTTAAATAACAAAAATTTCTTTAAAAAACATTTCCGATAAGCTGTATTCTTTGACAAATTTTGATAGGACTGATATTTCATGAGATAAATGAGTTTTAAAATTAAAATAACTGCCATCTAAGGCGGTTTAATGAAATAAAAAACAAATCATTTCGTCTAT
Source organism: Periplaneta americana (assembly GCF_040183065.1). NCBI lineage: Eukaryota > Metazoa > Arthropoda > Insecta > Blattodea > Blattidae > Periplaneta > Periplaneta americana. The sequence goes on from NC_091132.1 coordinate 140,427,223, forward strand.
AAGGGGTCTTGGAAAACAATAATCGAAAGCTATGAAACATAGCCTACATATAATGTTTCTGTGTTTGTATGAAGTAATATCGGAAGATAAATTAACCGATTTGTATAATTAATTATTATTTCACCATTGGAAAGTCTCTAGATGGACATAATGTTATAATGTTATTACAATAACTTCTGAGTGAATTGAGGACAGGTAAGATTAAAATAGCTTCTTATGCATAGAAAACTTGATAGGCTATTCTGTATATTCGTTTCCTGTATTTCTTAAAATAACGTTTATCTCAGAGAATTAACGAACAACGAGATTTTATTGATTTAGTATGCAGTAATAATATGTTAGCTTAGCATTCCATAATTTTATAATATAATGCTATAATGTTATTACAGTAACTTCTAAGTGAATTGAGGACAGGTAAGATTAAAATAGCTTCTTATGCACAGAAAACTTGATAGGCTATTCTGTATATTCGTTTCCTGTATTTCTTAAAATAACGTTTATCTCAGAGAATTAACGAACAACGAGATTGTATTGATTTAGTATGCAGTAATAATATGTTAGCTTAGCATTCCATCATTTTATAATCTAAATTTTAACTATGCTCGATTGAATCGTGTTAAAATACATAAAATACATATGCATTAAATGCAATGCAAAAAAATTGGGTAATGAGCCAAGCAGATTATGTTGCGCTGTTGTAAAAGTTGTTCCTCCTGAGATTCAAGCGCCCCCATAACAAATTAAAAACTTACTTATCGGAGTACATCCGTTATGAACACACTTTTTATATAATATAATATAATATAATATAATATAATATAATATAATATAATATAATATAATATAATATAATATAATATAATATAATTTAAGTTATTTAGGTTATTTAAAGGGTTCAGAACCATAGTGGACCAAGTGCCATTTACTGAATACGTAGAAAACAAGGGTTAAAATTAAGTTATTACCAAAATTCAATGGAAACATATAGCAAGTAAAATAAAGTATACACATTAAATCTAAATGATGTCAATGTTCATTAAATTTTGGTTCTATGTAATAAAAATTAAGAAACCTGTTAAAGGAATTGTTATTGCACCAAATGAGTGTCTCTGGACCAAAATTATCGCATTTTAATTATTTAAATACAATTTAAATTAAGTAACATATTAAACGATTTATCCTTCTATCAAACACGAATGTTAATTTTAATTATGTAATTACTTTATATTTATTTCTAACAGGTGCAGCGGAGCGCACGGGTACGGCTAGTTTATAATAAAAAAATTATAATTAATTATTGTTTTAATTGTTTTTATGATGAACTCTTAGTATACAGAGTGTCTGGCCTCTTATACAGGGACATTGTTTTATTTTTACTAACATTTCTAATATTAACCTGGTTATACTTTTGGATTAACGTTTGAGAAGCGGAAACACCATTTGCTACCCCCTTCCACGACTGGAGTTCGATGATACTGGCGTAAAATACAAACAAATCACTTTACTAGGTATAGGAGGGAAGAAGAGGAGTTCATCCATTTACATAAACTAGAAAATATCGCGATTTTGAGTTTGCTAATCTTCATTAGGTTTTTGTTTAATCAAAATACAGTACTGTATTAACAATAAGTGTTTTTACTCACGAACTGAGCTATCCATTCGGACGTATTCATTATGCAGTGTATATTATACTGTCCACAGTACATTAGAGTACAATTTGGAGAATGAAGTTAAATTGAGAAATAATCATAATATGGATATTTAAACACATTTTTGAAAATGGTGGCCGTTCATTCCAATACAGGTTTCTGTTATTTTATGCATATTGTCGCACTATAGACTATTGTACCTAATTCCAATTAGCAGTTTCGTCCTTCGTACTAGTAACTCATGTTGAAATAATTCTGCACCTACTCTATAAAAGAGTACCTTACGTACTGTAAATTCAATCTTCACTTCTGCCAGATCCAAAAAGATAAAATTACTCAGACATGCTATCTACTGCCCGCCCAAGTGGTTTTATCGCAGGGTCATAGAAAGGGAAAAAATCACGTGAAAATTAATTACTTAATGAGTCCCTTTTATTTAAGTTATTTTAAACAGTTGTATAATATTACCTAGACGTCCAATTCCTAACAGAAATTAATGTTTTCATAAAAGCGTTAAGACAGCCCAGCCACTAGCCTTTACAGAGGGGCGAGCAGAATGGGGTAGGGGAAAGCGGGATGCGACGTAGGTAAACAGACGTCAGTACCTATGCGAAAATATGATTCGATATTGAAAGCTCTTTCGTCACTGGAAAACGCGAACGTATTTCTGGAACTTCTATACTCACTAACTCAGTAACTAAATGTGATCGTGCGCCGAGCCATTGTGTAACCTGCAACTTGCATAGCACCTCTGGAGGGAGGCGGACACCCGAAGGGTAAGTGAAGCAACTGTCTGACTTATTAACGGATTTTTATTTTTCTTACGTCAAGCACTTAAATATAATTTTATACAGTACAAGGCTACAAACTAACGTGTAGTACGTGTAACGAAGAAAGAAATGAATAAGAAAACATAGAACACATTATCACAACCTAATATTAATTGTGTTCAGAATGTCTCTGCGACAGAGATTCAAAATCAGGAATTATGTCACTTACTGCCAGTCGTAGTTGATCACGAAGGTATTTGTCTGTCAGTCGTGATCTAAATTTGGTTTTTACTATTTTCATAGTTGAAAATAATTTTTCACAAACGTAAGTTGTAGCGAACATGGTTTCAACAGAGCAAGCGAAAGAACGAAGCTTCGGATATTTATTTTTTGGCAAAGATTTGAAAAGTTCAACATTTGTCAAGTCCTTACATCTAGCTTTCATTTAACATCACATCTTAAATATGTGAGTTTAAATTGAAGATCTAACCGCATTATTCGTACATCTGCTGAAAAAGGATCGACGTACAGAGATAATAATAATAATAATAATAATAATAATAATAATAATAATAATAATAATAACACTTAACCTTTTAATGTTTCATCAGTAACATGTATAATGCCGTTTTATGTTATACAACGTTTTCCTAGTAATATTTATGAACAAATCATACATTTAGTATTCTCATCATATTGGCAGCAAAAAAATGCGTCCTCCCATCCTACTTGAAACTTTCGTTTTTATAGAGGTACATGGTTTCGAGAGAGACATTGCGACGATACGCCACTCAGAAACAAATACAAATGAAACGGAGTTTGACTCCAGTGAGTGAGAGGGTGGGGGTTGGGGGCGGTATGAAGCAAGAGAAATGTATAGCTATCATTGCGAGCCACAATGTGCTCGCCACGACTGCTCTATGCGATTGCTATGCTCCTCTTCAGCTGCTCATCTAGACTGAACTTGCTCCGACGTCACAACTGCATAACTTGCCGAACACTGCTATAGATGAAAATAAGCGAGCTGAGTAAAATATAAATACTCTAAAACCAACAGATATTGAGTTTAAGGGCGTAAATGTGATGTTTGACACCACTTACTATTTTCCATTACAGATGGAAAAGTATGCAATGCGGAAACCGAAACTACATATGCCCTACACACAGCGATGTTACATATTTTATTATATAACATTATATGCACCTAAGCTTAAAACGAAATTTCGAAATTTATTTTACATACCAAGGACAAATACTGAATCTCACAAAAATTCCCCAGTTTTCCAAATGTTACAGTTATACAATAAATTACATCCCCATCCTAATGTTGATATTTTCAATATGAATTTCTCTAGATACAGAATTATTTGTTATCATATTTTACAGAATATTGTTGTTAGTTAATTTGAAGCTACTTTCACACCTTATTTCAATTTCTCTTTTTTTCTTTCTCTTATTTCTATTTTGTTTCAGTTTTTAATGAGTGTATGTTTCCTTTTCCTTGTTTACGTTTTATAAATTAATTTGTTAGTCGTGAACATTGTAATTGGGCTTTGCCTGTGTTGAACAACAAATGAATAAATAAAATAAAAAAATATATCTGTGAACTAACCACCAAAGATAATAATTATATAGAGAAATATATGTGAGGCCAGTTAAAGAAGAAAATCTTAATTAAAAAATGTATTGAAATATCATACCTAATTAAAGCCAAATAAAAGCGAACCGGAACGAACAATGGTAATTTCTTACGAGAAGGAATGGGAAGGTTCCTGAATTCACCAACTGGAACGCCGTGCCAATCCGCCCAGTCCATTTCGAGTCATTATACTCATAATATAAATCATTATGACGATTCGCAGTTTTGTTGATTGTCATAAACGAAAATGAAGGCAACTGTACGTCCTTATTTTTGCACTCCCTGTAATGAAGTTGGAAATTTGGGCTAATTCTGAAATACTACTCCCCAAATAGAAGCCAAACAAGGTTCAGGCGAGGGAGAAACGTGGATTTCATGCTTGGTTGCATCTACCCTGCACTGAAGCAATGTTATTAAAAGTTTAAGTCGAGTCGAACGAACACAGCAAACAAGGATTTGAATTATATTGCGAGGAAATTCATAAATTAACTCATAACTAATTTGTCCCTCCTTTGTGGTTCAAGTAGTAGCATACTAGACACTAAATTCTATAATGTAGGTTCCATTTCGGGCAGGATAGCAATGAAACCTAAAGTTAAATTTCATAAATTCCTAATTTTGCCGTTGAAGTATATCCTGTTGCAGAAATGGGTGGTTCCTTTATTCTGTTTCTTTTTTAAGGGTGGGCTTCCTCTTACTAACCACTTGACGAGAGTATTTCAGTAAGTCTATTATGATTGTCTAGTGTTGGTTAACGATCATTACAAACATGTTGAAGTGGAAAAAGTCTCAATGGATGGATTTCAAAGCTACTAAGTTATTATAGTGATGACAACATTGATTACAATAAGTGAAATAAGACACATTATAGGCACAATTTGAGGTCACATCATACGCAGGAAATTAACATAACCTTACTAAATGTAATCATAAGAATATGGTTCATTCTTGGATACTTTTATTTTTTCAGGTTAGATCTTTGTGATATTGTACAGCTGAACATAGCGCAGCAATGTAAGTATACTATTAGAAACTACTACTATAATAATAATAATAATAATAATAATAATATTAATTATTATTATTATTATTATTATTATTATTATTATTATTATTATTATTATTATTATTATTATAGTAATTGTAATAATATTAAAGTAAAAAGAAGTAAAATTTGAGTTTGTGACAATTTCAGTAAAATACATTGTAACAAGATTTTCAACACTCATATAAACATAAAAAAGAGCCTTTCGGAAAGTTAACTCAGCAGAAAGCCACATACAGTAGAGCGTCTCGTTTAGGCACAATGAAAACGTAAACAAAAGTGCAGGTAACGTGTGGGGGGGGGGGAAGGACGAGCCGTACGATAAACACGAGGGATGCACAAGGTTTTAGTTACAACATTTATGACCGAGCATTAATTGAAATTGGCCTATATTTTCCAAAAACACACAAAACAAAAGAACACAAATTGTATACCGTTATCACATACACATTTTAACAAACAAGCAATAAAAATGTAACGTTGAAATAATCCAATAGTATATAACAAATCAAATTTTGCTACTTATATGATGTTGCTTTCAAGCAGCATTTTTTACGGTCATGAATTTCATTCTTTGTATGACGGACATAATATCATAGCAGTCATAACTACAAGGAAAGACATAATTTCTATCTCAAAGCTACCCTTTAATAATTCCAAATAATAAATATAATTCCATCTACCAAAATTTAATATTCACGAAATTGCTATTAACAAACAAACATCTCCAATCCGATTAGACAATGCATCGTCTTCTATGGCCGAATTAACAAAACTACACTACATTGGTCTGAAGTGACAACACTATTTCCTAAACATAATTATCCCTTCTCAAGGTATATCTGAGTAAACTGAATTTTGAGAAGGGATAATTATGTTTAGGAAATAGTGTTGTTATTTCAGATCAATATACTGTAGTTCTGTTAATTCGGCCACAGAAAACTGCGATATTATGTTAGTCATCATACAGAGAATGAAATGTATGACCGTAAAAAATGCTGCTTGAAAGCAACATCACATAAGTAGCAAAATTTGATTTGTTATAGTGAATTATTTCAACGTTACAATTGCTTGTTTGTTAAAATGTGTATATGATAACGTTATGCAATTTGTATTCTTTTGTTTTGTGTGTTTTTGGAAAATATAATTTCAATTAATACTCCGCCATAAATGTTGTAACTAAAACCTTGTGCATTCCTCGTGTTTATCGTACGGCTCGTCTTCCCCCCCCCCCCACACGTTACCTGCACTTTATGTTTTCACTGTGCCTAAACGAGACGCTCTACTGTAGTTTCCCATGGCAACAGACGAAAATGACTTTCTCTTCGACTGTAGCTAACCAGCAAATATTAAAAATTTGTAAATTTTTGTATTATATCAGGGACGTATAAAATGACACATGATTTATTATTATTATTATTATTATTATTATTATTATTATTATTATTATTATTATTATTATTATTTAAACATTTCGCTAGCCGAACACTTCTAACGTCGGTTTTCTACGATTTATACCCAGGCTAAAAGTCCTCGAGAGCCAAGAGTAATATAATTTGTAGTGATGAAAGAAGTGTTTTGGAAACAGATTTCGAAGTACTAATTACGTTTTTCTGTCAATAATTCACAATTTCTCTAAAAATGATCAATATAACCATCGCAGTATAATGTAGATTTCCCTCCCGTGGTGCACCACGAGCAGTCTTATGATGACGCAATATTCCTAGATGGAGTAGCTTGGGTTAATGAGAAATATTGGCTATTAGAAAAGAAAGAAATTAATAAATTAATATATTACATACTACCATATACTACATATATTACATACAGTGCGTCCGCAAACTCACTCCGCAGCGAGGAGATGGCGATGTATACGCTAGGGGCCGCAGTTATGTTGGTAGGTGGGATTCACCGCTAGGGGCTGCAGTTATGTTGGTAGGTGGGATTCACCGCTAGCGGCTGCAGTTATGTTGGTAGGTGGGATTCACCGCTAGGGGCTGCAGTTATGTAGGTAGGTGGGATTCACCGTTAGCGGCTGCAGTTATGTTGGGAGGTGGGATTCACTCCACTCGAAGGTCAACACTGAACACGTGTGAATGATTTTGCTGCCAACTTAAAACTTCCCGCTAGGAGATTGAGCGTCTCTTCTCGCTGCGGAGTGAGTTTGCGGACTCATTGTATTATAGTGAATTAATGTGTTTAGTGTCCTGCAATATTCGAACATGAGAGAGACAACCAAGATATTACAAACTTCGTCTTATTTCATACGAAAAACAAATCTCAAGATCTATGCTATACTCCTTAACAGGTTAAAACATGAAGGGCTGGGAGTGGAGGACAGCGAATATTTTTATAACAAAGTGGAACATACTCGACAGGCCTCCTCCTGCAGAGGGAACATCGGCGAATATCGAACTTCGCCATACTCGACAAACTTGGACCGAACAGAACGTCTGTAATGCACGACGTTTTGTATATTTGTCTCTTTTCTTGTGTTATCTCAAACGTTGATACTACATCATGCTAACTACATAATCAAAGAGCTACTCTAACAATAGACATCTAATGTAATGCATATCATAATCCCCACAGGAGTGAGTGTATTATAATTGATAATTAATTTTCTCGGCTAATAGTGCAGTGCAATCAGTTGAAGTTTGCAATCGTATGTTCGACTCAAACATAGAGAATTAATGTTTACCTGTGGTCTGTGTGAATTCTTACGGCACGCTATAGGCGCTTCTTCATTTAATGCACGAGCGATTCCGTGAAAATGTCATATCGATATGAATTTTTTTTTAATTAGCGTGAGAATATTTTTGTTGACGAAATGTGTTTCTTTATAGTTTAAATTGACTTATTCCATTAACTAATGTTTCAAATACTCTCTGTTTTAGTCTATAACTTGGTACAGATCTTGTCATATTGCAAACACTTAAAAATGACGGAAAGGAAATGTAAATTTTTATATCACAATTTGGACACGTCATTTTGTTTTATTTCATTCCCTCTTTTTTATACCATATTTTGGTCTTTCCTTGAACTAAATATGAAAATAGTTGGAGTATCCTAAGGTTCTACGTAACTTAAAAACATTATAATTATTTGTACTGTAAGTTACGGTCAGTCAGTCACAATAAACATACAAAAACTCTTCCACACAGCACAGTAACTGACAGAATAAAGTTTCCTTTGAGATTCTACGTTATCATTACATTGCTAACAAAAAAGTATTAGGAAACTTTTTGCTAAAATTATTTCATTTTCCGCTGCAACACCATGACTGACTGACAAGTCGCGCTCTCTATTATGCTGTTCTTTCTCGCCGCGTACACAGTTGCTTGGGAGACCTTGGTAAACTTACACATTATCTGTATTAAGTGGAGCAATATATGTGGAAATCCGCAGCAGAAAGTGAACGTGAATATAAACTTCGTCTGAAGAAGCAAAGATGGTATAAATAGCAAGAAAAGGGACACTTTGAAAAGAATTCATGGAGAAGAACAGGCAGTTATTGTGAATATGGGTATTATGGGAAATATTAACTGTGACCAGCGTCACCATATCGTAACAGCTAAGGCGATTATTGGCGAATTGTTTTTTTATAGGTTATTTTACGACGCTTTATCAACATCTTAGGTTTTTTTAGCGTCTGAATGAGATGAAGGTGATAATGGCGGTGAAATGAGTCCGGGGTCCAACACCGAAAGTTACCCAGCATTTGCTCATATTGGGTTGAGGGAAAACCCCGGAAAAAACCTCAACCAGATAACTTGCCCCAACCGGGAATCGAACCTGGTCCACCTGGTTTCGCGGCCAGACGTGCACAAGTGTGGACTTGAATTGTTAGGAACGCTCCTGGATAATGCAATACTCTCGAAGTTTTTTATTTCACTCGAGATATTAATTTTCAGTGTTTTAATCACCCACCTTTTTGTTGCTTCTCCGTCACTGAAATGTTTTAGATTAAGGGCGAATTCAGAAGAAATTGATTCCTATAGATTCAAAATCCCCTATATCCACTTTCACAAATTAAAGGATTCTGGCAATAAATGGTAGAAAATTGAGGGAATTTTCAACCTAACAGTGACTTTTAACAAACCTTTTGCTTCAAATTTAGTGGTTTTTTGAATTCAAACTATATAAATCATTAGAATTAATTCTTAGCAAGCAATATGTGGGCATAACTCAATTTTGAACAAAATGGCCTTTAGAAGGTTTTGAATCTAGAGGATTCAATTGAACAATAACTAATAATATTCGATCATGTTGTCTACATTTTTGTTCTCTTGAATATTATTTACTGTTGTGTTTCTTAAGATCATTTAAAGGCTCATTCACAATGAAAATTAAACATAACATAAGCGTTAACTTAAGAATATAAACGTTGCGGTAAAATCAAGAAGTCATACCATCAGTCACGATGGAACATAAACATAACAGCAAACATACTTGGTAACCATGGAAACATAACAACGACGCCATTTCCTCGTATTCTGTCGTATACTTCAGCGCTCCACGATTGTGTTCTGTTTGCAAATCACGTAAGCATAAGCATGAAAGTCTGGAGTTTGCAAATTTTCATGTTAACGTCTTACGGTAATGTTTATGTCAATGCATATATGAATCATTGTGAATGATCCCATTTGGTAGTCTGGGTGCAAACTTCTGTGTTTATGTTACGGTTATGTTTAATGTTCATTGTGAATGGGCCTTAATAGATTCGCAATACGGGGAACAAAAATAATCATATTTAGTATTATGCACAAATTTCATGTAGGTAAATGTTCTTCGAAAGTAGTAGACTGAGTACAAACAACAATTTAATTTATTGTATTTTTTAATTTAACATGTTCTTTATCGCATAACGAGTAATATTGTATATTAAATTTATTAGTATCTAACATAACATAACATAACATAACATAACATAACATAACATAACATAACATAACATAACCATAACATAACATAACATAAAATGTACCGTGTGTTCTCCCCTTCTAAACAGCGAAAGGACTCTTCTTCCCATTACAGTAATATCATCGTCGTTTTTAACTCGTACACACCGATTTGATAAGCAATGTTTCCACAACTGATAATAAATATATAATCTCTCCACACCTATAAGAGTTGGTAAACAAGAGTTCGGGAGGAAAGGGGAGTAGTAATTGATGTCACACAGCGCGATAAGCGCTGTTAAGGTCGGTTCGGCACCAATCCTCAAATGACACACCAATGTCTACCTTCGGCTATTCACAGTATTTAACTACACAGGAATAGCTATGTTATGAAGTATATAATATCTGTGACGTTTTGTGTCATTTAAGATGCATGTTGGGCAAGTAAGTTTTGTGTTTCGGAAAATATATTAATTTATGTTACCACGTCTGACTTTAAACGGGCTCGGGTTCAAATCCTGGTTGGGATAAGTTATCTGATTGCGGTTTTTTCCGGGGTTTTCCCTCAATCTATTAAGAATGCGGTTTTTTCCGGGGTTTTCCCTCAATCTATTAAGAACAACTCCTAGATAACTTTAGCGCTGGACCCTGGATTCATATCACTAGCATTATCACCTTCATCAGACACAAGATAATCATATCAGTTGATAAAGCATTGTAAAATAACCAATTATAAAAAATTTTGTTGCTACTTATCAAGTTGCATGCTATTTTGTACTACTTGCGGTCCAATAATATGGAATTTAAAATATAATTCAGATATGTCAGTCAGTCAGTCAGTCACAGAAAGAGGCCAGTCAGTCACACAGCACTTTTTCGGCCATACCTCCATTACTAATCGAGGTTCAGAGGTCGTTTTTAATTTAAACAGAAGATTAAAACTTCCTCTCCAAGCAATATTTTGAAAAAACTGTATTAGGGATGACATTTCAGAGAAATTTAAGGAGAACCATGTCCATCTGAAGATAGAGTTGACATTTATGTCAGTCAGAAACACACACTTTGAAAGTAAATAAATACTATACTTTTTCTTTGAAAGTAGTTATATATATATATATATATATATATATATATATATATATATCTTAACTGTTAACTTTCCTCTATCAAATCATGCGGTGACACATTTTAATTTCAACTTATTAAACAATTTAGGCAGACATTTTGCTATCAAAATGTATTGTAAATGTCAGTCAGTCACACGTGGAATTGCTCGCATATTTTACACTACCAGTACATAAACTATTAGGCTTACATAAAAAGTCATTTCCCAAATAAAAATTTCATAATAAAACGGCAGGCTGAGATACCCTAAAAATCTTTATGCTTGCTTTTCACAAAGATGTAATTTGGGAGATCAACAACCTCAAGTTGTGAGTCTGGTCGTACCTTCAGAATGGATGAGTTAAAGGGATTTGCAAATAGACAGAAATCATTTTCAATTTGTTTAAAATCACGAAACCTTCTATCTCTAAATTCTGAAAGTAATGTTTCCAGGATCTCGCAGTAGTTATCTATTTTTGAATCAGAAACATTTGAAAGTGACTTCAGTCGAGGAAAACGATGAAACTCATTTTCTTTCAATTGCACTTTCCAAACAATTATCATCATGGAAAAAGATTTCACCGCGTCATACATGTCAATTATGTTCTGATCACGTCCTTGAAGTCGACAGTTTAGTTTGTTCAGCTGTTCAGAAATATCTGTTACGAACGCCAAATCACTATTCACGCAGAGGTCTGCATCGGACGTTTTCGCTCGAGCGCCAAGTAGTTCATAGCATAATCCGATAGGTAGCGCACATGCATGATGGGTAAAATTGTCACGAGCGATAAATCCTCGAACGGTATAAGCCGAGCGTTAGACATTCGTTCTTGTTACAGTGATGAACTGTGTAGTAACATCATAGGTGTTTATCATTTCAAAACTTTGCAGTGTTTAACTAACCTCTCCATAGTGCAACTACAAAACTTGCTTTAATTTAAAATGTAATATAAATGTTGTAGGTAAAGTTTTTTTTTTCTCCCACACAGGAGTGATTTTGTTTTTGCCACATCTGATAGATGTTATTGGATGTAAATGTAATTATTATAAACGTAGAACACAATCACGATAATGCAAGAACTGTATCAAGTTTTCTAGTAATAATAATAATAATAATAATAATAATAATAATAATAATGATAATAATAATAATAATAATAATAATAATAATAATAATAATAATCTCTAATAATTAGTGTATCAATCTTTGCGTCTGTAACAGTTGTGCAGCATGATTATTCGTTTCATTATATCTTCTGTGACGTTATCTCTGTACTAATATTGTTATTAATCTACTGCTATATCAATAATATTGTGTAAAACGTTTCTACATTGTCGCATTATATAGGCGGAACAATATGTATGGACCTATCATATTATATATGTGGTAAATCAAATATTGAATAATTATTAATTAGCAATAATAGCTGTATATCGAAGTTTTTCATACTATTTTATTTATAACTTCATGTTCCTGTTTGGTATGTTCCACTGACTGTTCCATTAAACGTTTGTCACAAACGCAGAAAAAATAAAGCCTTATTTTTACCGTGTGAGCAAAACATATGTGTATCTTATCTGTCGCCTTCCATACAAGATAAGATATGTCGGTGAGATGACCTTGTACTGTGCTTCTATTTATTACGAGCGTATCACGACCGATCGTATCTCACTCGAGGGTGCGACACTCGACCGAGTTCAAGCGAGCAATTTAACTCCAATGCAGCACTGTGATTCAGACAGTACTGGATAACAGAATGAGTTACTGCTGACAGTACAAACAACGCTAGAGGAAGGAGTTCAGCGCTGAGAGGGATGTTGTCACGTGGAACTTACGTCATAGTTCAGGCTCTGTTTCACGAAACTCAATTTTGCTGTGCCTGGTCTTAGGTTTGTCACTCACGCGCACATAGAACTTACTCTAAAGAAAGAAAAGTTATAATACCCATTTCCATATCTCGGAGCAGATTTCGCATTTTTCCAATTATTGCTTGTCGGTCGAAAACTCCGTTCTTCAGTAGTTTCATTATTTCAGCAAATTTAATTTTCTTGTTCTACGCTTTCATTGTTTCAGGGAGGGGACGAGACAAGTGGAGCAAATTCTGTTCTTTAGACAATTAAGACACGCTTCGCCCGAAAACAATAGCTGTAATCTGTAAAGAGCTATGCCAAATTCTTGGAACAAAAGACGACATCGCTCATTAGGTAAATTGTATAAATATAAAAAAAACCTGAAGAAAATTAAATCTGGTTGCTGACATGAATAAAACAATTCTAGAGGCCACTTCTAGGATGTGATCCACGGCCTCTTCCGACCGGCGTAGGTTCGAGTCGCACTCGGGCTTATAATTTTGTTTGGTTTTATCCGATAATTTTTCCAACTGTAAGAAGAATATCAGGAAATACTATGATGAATTCTTGGACTCATCTCTCCAAAATACCATAACGCTTTCACCAATTCCACCGACACATATCCGCGCACTTGATTAAGCGTTGTAAAATAACAATTAAGAAAACAATATTGCAATATTATGGTATGCTTTCATGTCTGGTTCTATTTTTTTCATAACGAAGCCACAACGTTTGAAGCAATGTTTCTAATTCTTATGTAAGTTTATTATTAATGTTTTGTCTTTCCTTTTGTCGTACATATTTCATAAGTCATTATCCTTAAGTTTTGCAAACGAATATTGTGAATTTTGCTACTAAAATGTTCTTGTTTTAACCAAGGTCCAAATGTTCTGAAGTAGTCAATGTGGTTGTCGTGGATAACAAGGATATGCAGGTTACAAAATCAAGTTTCATGACTGGAAAATAAAGAGTTATTTTTCCTTTATTCTTATGCTTCGCAAAAAAAAAAAAAAAAAAAAAAGTTTATGAGGTTTTAATGGAAATACGCGTTTTCAGTATCGTTGGTAACGAACGAAGTTATTTGAGACTTGTCATCTGACTGCGTATTATGTTTTGAAAACTGTTGGTCGATTTTTTATGTACATGAGATATATATTAAGAACAGTACCTGATATTTAATTCAATCACGAATGATGCACATGTAATTTAATAATCACTTTCACTAAAAACAATAATTAGCCCTTTAAAACAGATTAACAAAAATTGCCATTTACTCTAAATCGGCTTCAATATTCCTTAAATTTTTATTCTTTATTCCCCCTTGGGAAAGAACTGGGATTCCAGTTACACAAGAAGGAACTAACATGACTTTATTTACGAAAAATAATTTAAAAAATGGATTTCAATTACAAAATGAGAAAATAACATTATCTTAACTGTAACGGAAACGTACCAAAGAAAGACAAGGAAGAAACTAGTATGATTCTAATTACGAAACATAATAAAGAAAAGAGATTTAAGTTATAAAAGCAGAAACTAACAGTACTTTTGATGTAATGTAAACTTAGCAAAAGAAAGGGATTTCAGTTACACAAAAAGATATTAACGTTATCCTAGCTGTTACGGAAACATAGACAAGAAAAGACTTCCAATTATATAATGAGAAAACAATATTACCCTAGTTAGGGTAACTAGGAAACAGAGTGAAGGAAAGAGGCTTGAGTTACACAAGAAAAAACTGATATGACCCTAGTTACGGCAACATAGAAAAGAAAAGGGTTTTCAGTTACGAAAGAAGAAACTAATATTACCTTAGCTGTTACTGAATAATAGCAAAGAAAAGAGATTCCAGTTACACCAGAAGAAATTAACATGATTTTAGTTATGAAAACGTAGTAAAGAAAAGGGATTTCAGTTACGAAAGAAGAAGTAACATTACCCTAACTTTTAAGAAAACATAGCAAAGAAAAGAGATTCCGGTTATACAAGAAGAAATTAATACGATTCTAGTTGCAAAAGAAAAAACTAACATGACCCTAGTTACGGTAACACAGTAAAGAAAAGGGTTTTCAGTTACGAAAGAAGAAACTAACATTACCTTAGCTGTTACTGAAACATAGCAAAGAAAAGAGATTCCAGTTACACCAGAAGAAATTAATATGACTCCAATTATGAAAACATAGTGAAGAAAAGGGATTTCAGTTACGAAAGAAGTAACCCTAGCTTTTACGGAAACATAGCAAAGAAAAGAGATTCCAGTTACACAATAAGAAATTAATACGATTCTAGTTGCGAAAACATAGAAAAGAAAAGAAATTTGAATTACGAAAGAAGAAATAACATTACACTAGTTTTTACAAAAACATAGCAAAGAAATGGAATTCCAGTTACACAATAAGAAACTAATTACGGAAAAAGATGAAATAAAGGGATTTCAGTAACAAAAGAAGAAACTAACATTACCTTATTTGTAACGGAAACATAGCGAAGGAAAGTGATTCCAGTTACGCAAGAAAAAACTAATATGACCTATGTTACGGAAACATAGAAAAGAAAAGGGATTTCAGTTATAAAAGAAGATAATATTACCTTACCTATGACGAAAACAGTAAAGAAAACGGACTTCAGTTACACAAGAAGAAACGTGAGACTTGAGACCGATGTAGAATAAAATCAATTCTTTTCTGTAAGTCGCAGAACGCGGTCAGAAATCCTTCTCCAGCACAAGTAGGGCAAACGTGACTAATTTCGTAATATTTCTTTACTACGAAATTATACCAGCAACAAATGTAACTTTGATGATACAGTATAAATGGTAGAAAATGTACTGTAACATAGATTTTGTTCACTGGGCTCTTCAAGTGACGTGAGCAGGTTTTATGGAAATTACTTCAAGGGTTGTGAGATTTACAGCTTTGAATTTGTGAGTGAATATACCGTGTGATTTCCTTTGTTAAAAGAGAGTTTTTCTGCTATGTTTTGTGGCTCAAATTGTTTTCAATGGTAAGTACTGATACTGTATACTTCTTGGTGCAGAAAGTATGCCTATCAAGGCACTGATTACGTAACAGGAGGTTATTTTCTTAGCATTTTTCTCATTTCACGAGGCCATTCTTTTCTCTTTAAAATTTTTCTATGCTATAACAACACTCTCTAATGGAAGAAATATACATGCATGAAACGTAAAATATTTGTGTGTATTAATAGCAAATTAATACAAGAGGATGGAAACGCATTATGTAGCGAAATTTACAAGCTTGTACTTGCTATTTGGGAAAAGGAAATTGTACCAGAACAATAGAAGGAGTCCATAATTTATTTTTAAGAAGGGGGACAAGACCAACTATAGTAACTTTCAAGGAATATCACTTTTGTTGACGTCGTATACAATTTTGTCCAGTATTATTGTGAGAAGATTAACTCCAAATGTAGATGAAATTATTGGGGATCATCAGTGCGGTTTTAGGTGTAATAGATCGATTATTGATCAGATTTTTTGTATTCGACAGATATTGGAGAAAAATGGGAGTATAAGGGTACAGTACATCAGTTATTCACAGATTTCAAAAAGGCATATGACTCGGTTAAGAGAGAAGTTTTACATAATATTTTATTGAATTTGGTATTCTCACGAAACTAGTTCGATTAATTAAAATGTGACTGAATGAAACTTACAGAATAGTCCGTATAGGCCAGTTTCTATCTTATGCTTTTCCAATTCACTGCGGACTAAAGCAGGGAGATGCACTATCACTTCTACTTTTTAACTTCGCTCTAGAATATGCCATTAGGAAAGTTCAGGATAACACAGAGAGTTTGGAATTGAACGGGTTACATCAGCTTCTTGTCTATGTTGATGACGTGAATATGTTAGAGAACATTCACGAACGATTAGGGAAAACACGGAAATTTTACTTGAAGCAAGTAAAGTGATAGGTTTAGAAGTGAACCCCGGAAAGACACAGTATATGATTATGTCTCGTGACCAGAATATTGTACGAAATGGAAATATAAAAATTGAAGGTTCATTCTTCGAAGAGGTGGAAAAATTCAAATATGTTGGAGCAACAGTAACAAATACGAATGACACACGGCAGGAAATTAAACATAGAATAAATATGGGAAATGCCTGTTATTATTCGGTTTAGAAGCTTTTGTCATCTATTCTGCTGTCAAAAAATCTGAAAGTTAGAATTTATAAAACAGTTATATTACCGGTTATTCTGTATGGTTGTGAAACTTGAACTCTTACTTTGAGAGAGGAACAGAGATTAAGGGTCTTTGAGAATAAGGCGCTTAGGAAAATATTTGGGGCTAAGAGGGATGAAGATACAGGAGAATGGAGAAAGTTACACAACGCAGAACTGCACACATTGTATTCTTCACCTGACATAATTAGGAACATTAAATTCAGACGTTTGAAATGGGCAGGACATATAGCACGTGTGGGCGAATCCAGAAATGCATACAGAATGTTAGTTGGGAGGCAGGATGGAAAAATATCTTTGGGGAGGCCGAGACGTAGATGGGAGGATAATATTAAAATGGATTTGAGGGAGTTGGGATATGATGGTAGAGACTGGATTAACCTTGCACATGATAGGGGCCGATGGCTGGCTTATGTGAGGGCGGCAATGAACCTGCGGGTTCCTTAAAAGCCATTTGTAAATAAGCAAGTATTAATAGCATGTCTGATATATTGTCATGTTGAGAAATTTTCAGATGGCAGATAATCAAATATGAAAAGAAACAAAATATAAATGATATGAAAGAGAAAATTGATTGTCTTAAATGAAAACTGCGCAGAGGAAGCTAGACTTTTTCTTGGCAAGTTCGACGAGTACCAGAAGGGACCAAAGCAGCAGACAATTAGAATGACTTTTTCAGCCTCTCAAATGGGTCAAAAGAGGTAGACAAAGAACAGCAACATCTTCACAAGCCAAACAAAGAAAATCTTTGCTTAAAGATAAGCCGGATGATAGGCCTAAGCCTAATGATTTGTGCAGATCTTGCTTAGAGAATTTCGAAGACGCCAAGCTCGGTGAAAAATGAGTCAGTTCTGATCACTGGTTTCATTAAATATGTCGAGGCCTTTCAAAATACAAAAAGAACTTTAATTGTTTTGGTTGTAGATATGATTCTGACTGAGGAATTTAAAATTGGCTGAATATGCCTAAATATTTTGAATTTGACTATCACGGAAATACCCTTGTAGTATCACGAAATTATATCAACCATTCTAGAGTGCTTTTTTGTTTATTTGTATTGTTTGTTTGAAAATATTGTATAAATTCATTTAAGGAAAAAATGCTGATATGTAACTTCCTGAAATCTACAAATGTAGGCCTACGTACATTAAACACAATATATTTTTTTTTAATTTGAGCCTTATTTTTGCACCAAAACCTTAGCATCACGAAATTAGCCAAGTCTGTCCTATTTTAACAGCCAGAGAAAGCATGTCGATTTAGCGCGTTTTTTTTTCTTACTAATTCGGAGCTGTGCTCAACTGTGGTTTCAATTTCAGCTTGTGCTTATTAAGTGGATGGCCTTTTAACGAGAGGTTCTCAGTTGGTTATTTAACAACGTTGTATACTAAATTATTTAGCATCGATGAAATTGGTGATAGCAAAATGGTATTTGGCGAGATAAGGCCGAAGATTCGCCATAGATTACTTGATGTTCCCTTACGGTTCGGAAATACGTCGAAAAAATCGAACCAGGTAATTAGCCAAAGCTGGAATCGAACTCAAATCCGAACACTGTTTCAAATCAGCCAGCGAGCACCTCTGCTGACTAAGCTACGCCGGTGGCCCAAGGTTTTCCTCAACTGTAAGGAGAATGTCAGGATATCCTATGGCGAATCTTAGGCCTTATCTACTCAAATAGCATCTCGATATCACGAGCTCCATCGACGCTCAATAACCTGGTAGTTGAAACATCGTCGTTAAATAACCGACTAAAAGACCGAACAGAATATATATATATATATATATATATATATATATATATATATATATATACACACACACAGTAGAGCGTCTCGTTTAGGCATAGTGAAAACGTAAACAAAGTACAGGTAACGTGTGGGGGGGGGAGGACTAGCCGCACAATAAACGCGAGGGATGCACAAGATTTTAGTTACAACATTTATGGCGGACTAACATAATATCGCCGTCTGCTGTGGTCGAATTAACAAAACTACAGTATTGTAATTACGTTTAGGAAATAGGCTAGTCTTGTCACTTTAGACCAATACACAATAATGCATGAATGAAATTCATGGCAGTAAAATATGCTGCTTGAAAGCAACACCATATAAGTACGAGTAAAATTTGATTTGTCATATTGAATTATTTCAACGTTACAATTGCTTGTTTGTTAAAATGTGTACATGATAACGTTATGCAATTTATGTTCTTTGGTTTTTTGTGTTTTTAAAAAATATAATTTTACTTTGGAATCCGCCCGTGAGCACGAGTTCTACTCTTTCACGGGTGGGCTAAAATTCAATCTGTTTATATTATATTTTATGTTGCAATTATTAGCAAATAAATAAATTAATTAATTAATGCTCCGCCATAAATGTTGTAACTAAAACCTTGTGCATCCCTCTTGTTTAACGTACTGCTCGTCCTCTCCCCACACGTTACCTGCACTTTGTTTACGTTTTCACTGTGCCTAAACGAGACGCTCTACTGTATATATATACATATATATATATATATATATATATATATATATATATATATATATATATATATTCCCCCCCTCCCCCATAGACTCCTTTGAATTCCAGTGCAATTGTTCACATTTTTCCGTTTAGAGGTACCTTTTTATACTGTCAATCATTTTAAATACTGATTATCTTAAGTAATAAAGTACCCTACCTAATATTAGAAGCGATAGAGATACATAAAGATATGCTGTGAATCATGCGAATTTATGCTAACTTTTTTGTGCACTCCAGGGCCCTTAACTTGCCATCATTCTATCCGACTCTAGAAGCGTGGATCATACATAGTTCGTCAGAGACTATCCAGAGTGCACCACAGTCGCTGGGTCTGCATTACACTCCTAACGAATGACGATGATGACGATTATGATGATGGAGAATTGTTGGGATGTCACGTGGGAACAGGAATACTCGGAGAAAACATCTGTAGCACGTACTGTCGATTTGCCCAATGTAAGTTATAAATTCACGGTGGTTCGATCGGGATTTGAACCCGGATCCCCTAGCTCAGTCATGTCAATTAATGCCAATAGGCGCAAGCGCACGCTTTAGAGCTCAGGAAGCCTGAATGCTTTACAGCGGAAAGGGAAGAAACATTCGAAAAAGGTAGTACATGTATATGCCGCTTGACCGAGCTATATACAGGGATGACCAGCACTGATTCAATGGATAAAGAGAAGAGAACTTATTAAAACTGTATCCGTGTTAATTTTTAGATTTGTCTGAGAAGTATAAGTGCATTATAAGAACGTAAGTTTTAATTTTAATGCGCATCTTTCACTAAGTTTGTTTTTTTATTCAAAAGGAGAATTTTCTCAACTTTTTTAATAGAAAAGTGAAATTTTCAGATATATGCTTATTTACGATTATTAGTAGCCTTATAGGTACTGAAACAATGTTTTCATAAGTCTAATATATCGTAAATGCGTATTATTGAAGACAATGTATTACAAATTTTGAAAATATTCACATGGAAAATGTTTGTAAGGAAATGAATTAACAAAGCAACTAGTGTTACATCATAAGCAAAAGACATGTGCCCATGTGTTGTAAAAATGTCAGCTCTACAGCTTCAGCAGGTTTCGAGAAAATAATTTAATATTCTGAAGAGAGGACGTTGCTCACCAATATCACCTTAAAAGCATAATGCTGTAAGAGTTTTGTTATGGAATATTAGTTACACTTAAAACATACACAGTACCTAGGTAACTTTGCTTTGTACTATAATATTGTTTTGATTAGTTTATTGATTACTTTTACAAGGCTAAAAATACCATCAATATAAATTCCAAGTTATCATGTCATACCCAATCTCTTTTTTTGGGATATAACTTTCTTTATGAATGATGTTTTTCATTCACTGAGTACAGTATCGTTGTAGGCCTACTATGGAATTTATGTGAATATTCCTTCTTAACTCTTTATTATGTTATTAACATTTAAAATACAACTGCAATATTAAGAAATTGGTATTAGTACTTTTGTTTTACAGACAATATAGATAATATCAAAGAGAAAGAAGTCATATAAAAATAACGACATCAAATTTCACGTTCCGCTTGAAGTTTGTGCACCACTGTTTTTCTTAATCCAACAGGCTGCTTATTCCTCTTTCCATACCTAGCGCTTGATGCTCACGCACGGCGTCAAGGTCAGAAAAATGCGCTTGCTTTGACATCACTGGCCTAGCTTATAAACCCAGCGAGCTATAGTCCGGGTCAGCTTACTTCATACCCTGATGGTGAAACCTAACTATTTTCCTCCATTACTACATATGCTAGTGGATTGTGGTGATTTTCTAGTTCGCAGGTTGAATTTTCTTTTGCCAACTTCGTTTCGAATTTCGATACTGACAAATACTACAAATGGTAGTGATTTTGTAACTGGTATGTTGGCAGCTGAGACAAATGTTGTCGGTATTGGAGTTCCATGAAATTGAAATTGTACTAGATTTCTGAGCCGGTTACTGGAAGCTAGTGAAATTTGAACATAGTAATAATTAATTAATATCAGTAGTCTATTAATATTAATACATAATAGTTATTTTATGCGTTGCGCTGTAGTTATAGTCCTAATTCAAGACTCCAGTCAGGTAAGTCTTCGAAGTTAGTACTAATTATATGTGGTCAAACAAAATACATTTTTAGGTTAGGTCTCGTGAATCAGTTGTTTAGTCAAACCAATGAATTTCATATTGCCAGACAAAATACATAACATGTTGATCCCTTTCTCGTATAGTTTGCCTACGAAAATATGTTACAAATTATTGAATTATTTAGAATAACCTCTCAACATAAAGGTAAAGTTACAGTAAGTAAATAAGTCATTCAGTACATAGAATCGTGTGATATCTGGTAACAGTTGGCAACACTGACAAGACGACAATATTTGCTGTTTAGGAACTGTTCTTAGGTGACACTCATTAGAGCACTGAGCCACCGTGGAGGTTTAATGCAAAATTATTTATACACATTTTTTTTTTAAATCGGAAGATTAAATTTCTTATTTGAGAGCACAGTTGAATATTTAATTCAATAAATTATGGTTCAAGAAAATAAGCTATATATAAGGGATATAATTAGTAAGTTACCGTGATAAATAAATAAATTGTTGAGAAATTCATACAAATTATAACAACACATTATTTCACGTTTCATGGGAGTACAACGAAGGAAGCCAATATACGACTTCTGATGACAACTTCGATCTCAACACACATCTCTGCTCTACGTTGAAATGTTTCTGCCCTGAGCTTAAACTTACGCTTTGTTTTCACCGGATAATGGATACAAACATGGAGGGAGTAGCGTGACGTGAACAAAGCAGGATCTCAACTAAGACAACTAGAAACATGAATACCATTAGTTAAATGGCTGGTGTGTCGACAAGTTAAAGTGGAAATTGCGCTGAACGGTACTAGGACACATTTTCTCGAAGTAATTACGTACTCCATTTTATATGCCAACACCCCACCAATTCTTCAACTTCATCCGATTAATTATTAAGACCGCGGTTTCAACAGAAAGTGCCCAGTTATAAGTATTAAAGCCAGGATTTAATAAATGCATAAATACACTCAGGGACAAAAAAAACGGACACTTTAATATTTGCTGGTATTTTGCAAAACATTATCTTCTCATACAATATTATGGTAGCCATCTGTTGTTATGGAGACGTGTATACATTGTTGATTGTTTTCTGTTTTATAAACAAGCCATTACAACCAAATATTCCAATTTTGCTTTCGGAGTCTCAGCTATAACAATTTTGTCTCAACCATTTTGTGCTTCATTATCGTTATCATTCGTTATTTCTATATTTTTACATTTTCTGAGTTTAAGTGGGGTTGTAACATTTGTCTTAAAACAAGATGCGACCTGAAGATGTGACTCGAGCTGTAGCCCTTTACGATGATGGACGCAGTGTACGTTACATTGCAAATGTTATGAATATGGCTAGAAGCACAACCCATGATGCCATAAAACGGTATAGAGAGACCCTAGAATATACCAGAAGACCAGGTTCGGGTCGTCCAAGAGCTACAAATCCAAATGAAGACAGGTATATAGTGTTGAGAGTTCTTAGGGAGCGCAACCTGCCAGCTACTAGTGTAGCCCAGCAATTTGTTAACATGCATGGACGCCCAATTTCGGCCAAAACAGTTAGAAGGAGGTTGAAAGCAAGTGGACTGATATCAAGTAGACCTGCAACTGGTCGCAGACTTCTCAAGATGCATCGAGTTGAACGACTGCATTTTGCAAATGATCACAGGGATTGGAGAAATGGACAGTGGAGCTGTGTTCTGTTCACCGATGAGTCCCGTTTCAATCTGTGCTCACCTGATGGACGTGAAAGAGTTTGGAGAAGGAGGGGAGAACGATTTTCACAGTGTTGCATTTCCGAAAATGTGCCGTATGGAGATGGTGGAGTGATGGTTTGGGCAGGAGTGTATACGGATGCTCGTACAGAGTTGGTTTTTGTTGAAAATGGAAGACTAAGAGCTGATAGGTATATAAATGAATGTTTGGCTGATCATGTTGTGCCATTTGGCCAATTTGTAGGCGATAATTTTGTTTTAATGCATGATAATGCACGGCCGCATATTGCCCATGCGGTCGGAGATTATCTCCAAGAAGTGGGAATCCATGTTCTTCCATGGCCAGCAAGGAGTCCAGACATGAACCCAATTGAACACGTGTGGGACATGCTGGGACGGCGTGTTAAGAATAGACGACCGAGACTAGAATCGTTACAAGAGTTCAGGCGAGCACTTGGCGAAGAATGGGAACTTATTCCTCAAGAAGACATTGCTAACCAAATTGAGAGCATGCCAAGACGTAAGGATGCAGTTATTCAAGCCAGAGGGGGTAATACCTGTTACTAAAAAGAGTTTTTAATGTTTAAGGCACCATAAAATGAAAAAAACAGTTAGACCAAACGATGCCATAGTTATACGCCTTTTGTAATTTTTTGTAAATTTTCTCATCAGAGTTTTTTTTTTTCAAATGTTGTCGTATAAGGTGCTAAATGAAACATTATTTTGTTTAAATGGGTTTTGTTTCATTTTGAAATAATTGGCAACAAAATACAAGCAAATATAGAAGTGTCCGGTTTATTTTGTCCCTGAGTGTATATAGTTCAAATTGCTTATTATGAGTTTTAGTAAACAGTTAATTGGCAATTGAGATGAAATTTTAAAGTCGAATAAGAAAATCGAGATATGAGAAACGTATGTAATATTAAACTTAAAAACGGATGGATTAGCAGAAGGAATGCATGAAATACATATATACGTACTTCGTATCAAGAACGAAGACGGAATAGAGACAATATCAAGAGAGAAGTGTTGTTCGACCAAGAAAGAAATGACAGAATGGTGGTCTAATTAGGTCCATAGAAATATAGAGATGCTTATCTGTCGGGACATAAGCATTTCTGTGCACTATAATCTAAAGAAGCTTTTTGTGCTCCCTCGATGGAATGAGTTACGTGCCGAGTATCCTGTATCGCTAAGCCGTCTCCACTTTGGCTTACAAGCAAACGTTCTGATGGGGGCAGAAAAAAAAAGTTTTTTTTTTCTTCCACCATATTAATAATGTCAAAAGAAGAGCTTATATAAACTTTGGCCACTCGACCGCAATTACGAGGCCGTCCAGAAAGTGATCTTCCCGGGGGCCGTTTATAGAAAAAAGCACAATTGCATGGAAATATTTATTGAAACAGGTGCAGCAAATGTTGCGCTATTTGCCAACATATCCACCACTGGAATTGAAACATTTGTCATACCATGGGATCAATTTTTGTGTCGTAGAAATGAGCCGACTGAGATCGCAACCAGCGTTTGACTGAGTTCGCACCTCTCTCTGTCTATCTCATGATATGAAAAATGTCTCAATTCCGGTGAAAAATATGTTGAAAAATAGCTCAACAATTGCTGTGTCTGTTCCAATAAATCTGTCAAATGAAACTGTGTGTTTTTTTTCTGTTAACGGCCCCTGGCGAACTTATTTTTTTACGGTCCTCGTAATTGCGGTCGAGTGGCCAAAATTTGTATAAGCACTTCTTTTGACATTATTAACATGGTGGAAGAAAAAAAATTAACTTTTTTATCTGCCCCCATCACAATGTTTGCTTGTCAGCTTTTCTAGGGCCAGACCAGGTACGGATCCTTGCACTTAGGGTTGTTCTGGCCCATTGTGCTCCTACATATACCATGACAGTTCAAGTCCTATATGTGGTCTGGGTGGCATTCGTGGCATGCGTTAGAGATTGAGCCACGTACACGAAAGCTGGCTAAACTATCCACAACACTACGCATTCCTCTCCAACCGTCTTATCGAATATTTTAAATGCATAATTGATAAAGAAGTATTGTCAAAACCACTAGATTTTTTGCCTACGCATATAAACTGAACAACATGAGAGGAAAACAAGTGGAAGAAAACCACTAAATCAAGATTCACTGGCGATACCATCAGAATGAGAATAAAGAAAAACTAGTCAATAAACTAAAAGCCTAAGGATTAATGATAGATTTTGGTGTCCTGAATTTGTTGAACTGCCGAGGATCATAACTTCCTAATGATGAGATGAATGGGTTGTCACTGGAGTGAAGTTTCTGGTAGAAGTGTCTTGTAGCTTGTAGAAGATGAGTGTGGAGATAGTCAACCCGTAGATCTTCATGAATTTGTATATTGCTGGTAAACCAATCGCATGCATGGATGATCCGGAGAGCTCTGTTTTGCGTTGTTTGTAGTGGCTTGAGGGTAGTCCGAGGTGCATAAAACCAGGCATGAGAAGCATAAGTCAGAATAGGAAGAATTAATTGTCGATAAAGATTTGTCTTCTTTTTCAGACTGAGCACTGGAGATCGTAGTAATGAATAAATTTGAAAGGTCCGAGCAGTAGCTTTAGCAGTAGTGGGTTTGATTTGAACTCAGGTCTGCGATCGTCTAGAACTCACTACCACTGCATTCTACCAATCTTTCGGCAAACCGCGAGGAACATCTACTGCGACGGACGGTAGCTCTGACGACACACAAACATAGGCGATGTCATAATTTTACGAAATAGAGGGACAGTGGAAGCGTAATTGTGGAGAGCGTTCTTTGACCTATAATGACGAAGAGAGACGGGAAAACCACGAGTGTGTTCTCACAATCTTAACTTTGTCCACCACAAATAAAACACAAAAGTAAACGGAACTGAAATTCTAAATATGACACTATCAATATCTTTAGGTTCGAAAGTGGAAACAGACAAAACAAATTAAATTTTTCATAAACAAGACGGGATAAGATATTTGCGAAGATGTTAGGTACTTAAATTAATAAACATAGTAATAGATATATAAAAGCTATAATAAAAAGAACGCCGTTTTCCGGAATTAAAATTCAGTTATACAGAATAAATTGCTGGAAGGAGAAATATCGAAAGCCAAGGAAGAGATATTTTGAATAATTTCGTAGTTCCGCAAAATGAATAGTCGTAGTCCAGCGGTCTGCCAACTGAGCTACCAAAGCGACTCACTCAAGCTCATAGTCTAATTTTAAGAAATTGACTATAGTTTTATTTGGAAATAAATTAGTATATCTTCTTGCAACACAAAGAACTCTTAAAATACGAAAATAAATGGAACTAAAACAAAAACATCTAGTACGATATTAGACACTAGGCCTACTCATAGGCTATTATTTTATGTCTAAGTTCGGAAACAGGAGAAAAGAAGGAATCTCACACAACGAATTAAATTCTTTATAAAAATGGCACGGTAAGATACTCGTGAACATCTTAGGCTCTTATATTAGGCCTAAGATAGTAATATCATAAAATAACGTAAGAGAACGTCGTATTCCTAAATTAAAAATCAATTACAGATCTCTTGGGAAGAGAAATAATGAAACATGAAGAGATGTTTTGAACAATTTCAACTGACCAAATTTCAGAACATTGGAACAAACCAAATTTCCCAATCTATGTAAATGACGACAATAATATGGCTTTACTAGTCTACCATTTACTGAACCATGATCTCTTCTTCTTCTACGAGCACTCTCAGTTGGTAGAGATCTCGCTGAGCCCATAAAAGTCGCAAAAGAAACTGAAATATATCGAGAAACCAGCTCCCGCAACCTCTTTGTTCACCAAAAAGACACACAATATCTGTCCAGGACTGAATCCAGGACCAATTGGTGATTGAGCTATGACTGAACGTAAGGAATGGTGAAAGGTAATCGAGTTGCTCTATGTAAATCTGCTACACCGCCGATTTTTCTATTAAATGCATAGGGGAAAGTCTCCCAAATTGGACCAATTCCAACATTTTCTAATTTTTTGTCAAAATGGAAACACTTAAAATTTTCACTTTATCACCAAACCATACCTTGACATTTTATAAATACACATGTAAAACTACAACACGTTATAATTAACAGTTTAGACAATACCAGACAAAATGTAATGATCTGCATTCGGTCCAATATGCAAGAAAGGTCTTCTAAATTGGACCTGGAGTTTTTAAATTGGACCACTTTTAGCATTCTTATGGTTTAGTTTATTAATGAGCTACACGTTACATGAATTTAACTTTAACGATTATAGAACAATTTTATGCTTGAACACTTAACACATGTTGCACAAAACTACTGAACACACTTTGCACAAATGTACTTCTTATATTAATCTTTGTTTTCGTCTTCATTTTAATCTTCTCCACCTTCATTGACGTTCTTCATCATCATCCACGTCTCCGTTTTTATCGCTGTTCTGGTGTTCATTTATTTTACATCGTCGTATTTGGTATTGATTTCCATCTTCATCATCATTTTGGTCTTCGACATCATTGTTGTCTTGGTTCTCAGCTTCAGTGTTGTCTTGGTCTTCGACATCATTGTTGTTTTGCTCCTCAGCTTCAGTGTTGTCTTGGTCTTTGACATCACTGTTGTCTTGGTACTCGACTTCATCATCGTGTTCATTCATCGTAATATCTTCCTTTATTTCCATTTTATCATCGTCTTCAAGTTCATCCACATCCTCATCTTCATCTTCATCTTCATCTTTCACTTCATCCGTATCACCGCTGTCTCTTGCTCTTTATCGTCGTTGTCTTACTCTGCTTCATCGTTGTCTTGCTTTTATCTTCATCATCTGTACTTCTGCTGTACATCTTTATCTTACCAAAGTTTTTGTCTTTATGTTCGTCTCCATCATGGTATTTATTTCACAATTGTTTTTGTTTTATCTTTGTCGA
This sequence comes from Periplaneta americana, assembly GCF_040183065.1. NCBI lineage: Eukaryota > Metazoa > Arthropoda > Insecta > Blattodea > Blattidae > Periplaneta > Periplaneta americana. The sequence continues at coordinate 140,455,667 of NC_091132.1, forward strand.
AATTTTTATCTCGTATGTTGCCATTTTTCTTCAACTTCATCGTCTCCGTCTTCATTTTCCTTTCCTTTATCTAATTATCTGTAATTTCATCTTCCAAGATCCATTCGAACGCCTTCCGAGGTTACGGCCGCTAAGCTGAAAGTTGTACCTAGTGTTCTGTATCTTACGAGATGAATTTCAAACTACACTTTACTAGGGCTGGTTGTTACTTTTCATGTGAAACACTCGAGTATTGTTATTTGGATTCATACATTTCATTACATAAGCAAAAAACAATATTATACATAAATCTAATAATGGTCCAATTAAAAAAAACTTTTCGGTTCAATTTGCAGGAAACAGTAAATTTATTTCTCTAGACATCCAACAAAACTTAAAAAAGGCACAGATTTATGTAACTTTGTGAAAAGGTACGTTGTTCTACATACTACTGCACAGTATTAATAAAAAAATCTCTCACTCAACACCCTTTTCTTAAATATCTTACGATAATGGTAACGACAATAACATCAGAAGCTTAAAAAAATAAAATAAAACTATGTTACTAAGTTTACATGATTGCCAACTGCACAATATTTACAAAATTAGATGAGGGAAGCTTGTAGTTCATAAATCTACCACTAGACGGCAGGTACTACATTAGGTTACTTGAAAAAACGATCGGTCCAATTTGCATGCCGGTCCAATTTCAGGTACTTTCCCCTAATAGTTACCCTAATAGTTTTGTGACAGTTGGACAGCTGAATGAGTAGGGTTACCGTGAGAAGAAATTCTATAGGAGGAAATGGAATCTAAAATAAGAGGACATTGCTGAAAAAAGGAGGAATTTTTAAAATTTGTATGAACAAAATTAAAGAAAAAACAATGGCTCACCTTAGTTTTCTCACTAGTTGCTGGATAAGTATTACATTTGTACCCTACTTCTCGATGGAGCCTACTTTGTGCACAAGAGCCTGAAGAGACAAACTTATATCTTGTACCAAATAACTATGGAACTGTTCACAGGATATGTCGTTGAAATTATATTTCACCATTATGTTACCTCTGACTGTCTCCGTTAGCATGGGATTTTGTTCTTTGGATTGCCCCATTCTTTTGTCCATTGACCAGATAATAGGGAAAATACTCTCTCAGCACTTCCATTGTGACTTTGGATAGAGAAATATAATTGACATATTTTTAAGAGTTCTGAGAAAGTTTCAGTGCTCGCAGAACTATTGAAGCTGAATTTGCACCATTGGTTATCTAAACTTCAATCTTTGTCCAAATTAACTTGATTGGCATATCTTTGTACATTGAACAATAAAATTGATAAAATAGCTTAGAATCATGAATAGTGACATTTTTAAAGTATAAGAATTCAATGCATGTCAATAGGTCATCATATTTTATGTTTTTTATGTGCTCCAGCTTCAACCATTGAAAGCAGTTAAATTCTTTCATAGGTTTTCACCATTTGTTTAGATATTCTATGCATAATATCGCACATTGTTCAATATTCATATTAATTCTATAGTTGAAATGCGAAGTGCATTCCAAATTTTTTTTAAATGCCTGCCGGGCAGGATAAAATAATTAAAAAGAAGGACATGTCCTCCTTTTGCCGGACGGACGGTAACCCTATGAATGAGCTATGAAAGATAGGAAAGTCTAAGTGTTGTACTGGAGGACACCTATTACAATACTATGTCGGGGATCGAATAGTGGTGCCTTTATGAGAAGTCTAGAGCTAGGTATGGACTGTAAACGACAATAATTATATAAGCAAGATAAAGATCTAATAAAGGCACGGAGGTATAAATTTTTAAATTGGTTTATTTACAACATTCATGTCAATTGATGCCCATAGACGCGCTTTAGAGCTCAGGAGAACCTGAGCGCTTTAGAGCGGAAAGGAAAGAGACAGACGAAAGAGGTAGTATATACCGCTTTGTTGAGCTATATATAGGGGTGGCCAGCACTGAATCAATAGATATAGCGAAGAGAACTTATTAAAACTGTACCCATGTTAATTTTTAGATTTGTCTGAGAAGTATAAGTCCATTATAGGAATGTAAGTTTTAATTTTAATGCTCATTTTTCACAATTTGTTTTTTATTCAAAAGGAATATTTTCTCAAGTTTTTAAATAGAAAAGTGAAATATTCAGATATGTTTATTTAGTAGCCTTACAGGTACTGAAGTGATGTTTTCATAAATCTAAGTATCGTAAATACGTATTACTGAAGATAGTGTACTGAAAATTATGAAAATATTCGCATGGAAAATGTTTGTAAGGAAATGAATAAAACAAAGCAACTACTGTTATATCATAAACAAAAGATATGTGCCCATGTGTTGTAAAAACATCAGCTCTATAGCTTCAGAAGATTCGAGAAAATAATTTAATATTCTGATGATAAGGAATTGAGCACCAATATCACCTTAAAAGCATAATGCGATAGGAGTTTTGTTATGGAATATTAGTTACAGTTAAAACATATACCTAGGTAACTTTGCTTTGTACTATAGCATTGTTTTGATTAGAATATTGTTTACTTTTATAAGCTAAATATATCAATATAAATTCAAGCTTATCATGCCATAATATCTTTTTTAGGATATATCTTTCTTTATGAATGATATGTTTCATTCACTTAGTAAAGTATAGTTGTAGAGTCCACTGCAAGAATGATGGATGTCATTTGGAATACATTTTGCAGGAGAAGCAATTGAAAGTTTGAAATGCTTAGCGCTCAAAGCTTAACTGTGATTTTCCGATCATTACTGGACAATGACTATCAGTGTTAATGCCATATAACTCTCTATGTACATTCTATATGTCTTAAGCTATGTATTGACAGTCTTGGTTCATTTTCGACAAGAAAGTGACATCCATCACTCTTGCAGTGGACTCTTCAGTTGTACTACTATGGAATGTATGTGAATATTTCTTCTTAACTCTTTATTATGTAATTAACGTTTGAAACGCAACCGCAAGATTAAGAAATTGGTGTTAGTACTTTTTTTCAGACAATATACGTAACATCAAACAGAAAGAAGCCATATAAAAATAGCGACATAAAATTTCATGTTCCGTTTGAAATTTGTGCACCACTGTTTTTTAAATCCAACAGGCTGCTTATTCATATACATAACCCTTCCTCATTCCATACCTAGCGCTTGATGCTCGCGCACGACGTCAAGGTCATAAAAATGCGCTTGCTTTGACATCACTGATTTACGACGTTACGATGGTTATCTAGCGTCTGAGTGAAATGAAGGTGATAATGCCAGCGAAATGAGTCCGGGGTTCGGTGTCCAAAGTTGCTCTTAATGGGTTGAGGAAAACTCCCGGAAAAACCTCAACGAGGTAACTTTTTCCAACCAGGATTTGAACACGGACCCTTTCGTTTCACGGTCAGATATGCTGTTACTCCACAGCGGTGGACTAGGTAGGTAGAGCCTCCATACTTCGGTTCTTTGCAATGAAGGAGTGGAGTAGTCAGCATCACGCCCCAGCCGCCTTAACGCCTTATATGTCAAGGAGAATATTAATCACTACTCAAGAAAATCTTCCCTACGACATCGTTATCTAATAGCTGACAACAAACTTTGCCCTCTCTTATCGTTACAGGGATAGTCGCTTATTGAATAAGCTACGGTATCTATAGTTATAGAAAATGACAAAAAGAAACCGCACTACTGGAATAAAATTTGAAATCACGTATTTTATTAATAGGGACCGGATTTTTATGTAATTACATATTATATTTCTTTCAACCTAACCGTATATAAAGAAACAAATCTTTGCGAATCTTGTAATTAACATTAATATATTAAAATTTGTTACTACATATTTTTACATATTTACCTCACATTACATATTATGGCTTGGTATTACATAAATCTGCATATTTTGTTATTTTATTTATTTTTACTTCTTTAAAAGGAAAAAGAAAACTTCTGCTGGGGGAGTTTACAATTTGAAATACACAGACTTAAAAAGCCTTTTTACCTACCCGAGAAAGGATATATTTCGGGGCGAAACATAACATCTTAGTTCCAGGAAGTAAAAGAGGCATTCACCCCTTACCGCCCACTGTAAATATGAGTGAACAAAAGGCAACCTTCCACTGTAAATATAAGTGAACAAAACGCAACCTTTCTCATACAACTACTTTGTATTGTAAAAATCAAGAAGGGAATAATCTCATACGCATAAGCGGACGACATAGTGTTAGGGTCTAAAGTCCTTACAAAGTTACAAGAAGCAATAAACATCATGGTAAAATGGTGCAATAAAAACAAATTTGGTATAAATGTGAACAAGACAGAAATGATGATACTCAGAAACGGCGGAAGAGCACCAGAAACAGTAGAAATGGTCATGAAGAACAGAAAATTAAAATTGTACCAGACTATAAATATCTAGGCTTAACAATACAAACCAGCGCAGATATTGATATTAAATATTTTCATGATGTCGGACATTGTCTAGTTTCAAAAATAAATTAAAATTGCACTTTTTGAATTAGATTCCTTTCAGTTATAAGCCCTTTTCTCTGCCATAGTTGTGTAAAAGTATAGGCTATATATTTCTTTTTCCTTCCTTTCCCCTTTTTGTTCTCTTTATCAGCCGATGAATTTATTATCATATCCTTTTTATCGTGAATTTTATTTAATTTTCGTATTTCTTTTCTTTTTTGTTATTATTTTATTACATTCCATTTTGATATATTCTTCCTTAGTTTTTCCATATTAACCATTTGTACTCAATGAGTTGCTTTTACTATATTCCAATGTATTTTCCTTTTTTTTTTCTATTATGGTATTATTTTCATGTTGTTTAGTGTCGATTTTATTATGCTATTATTGTTATTATTATTACTTTTTTGTAATACTGTATGTTAGTATTCTGTCCTTTAACTTTTTGTTAAATTTTAACTGCTTGTATACTTTGTGACCTGGTAGAGTGTAAGAGAAGGCCCTATGGCCTTAACTCTGCCAGTATAAATAAAGAATTATTATTATTATTATTATTATTATTATTATTATTATTATTATTTTGGTACATATTCAGCTGATTTTTCTTACATAAATATGTACATATTTCACACCTTGATATTACATAAAAATCCGGTCCCTATTTATTAATATTAATATTAGGCCTAGTTATCTAATAGTTAACATCAAACTTCGCTCTCTCTTATCGTTACAGGGAAAGTCGCTTATTGAATAAGCTATCTATCAGAGTGCTGCATTGGAGTTAAATCGCTCACTTGAACTCGGACAAATGTCGCACGCTCGAGTGAGATAAGATCGGTCGTGATACGCTCGTAATAAATAGACGCACAGTACAAGGTCATCTCACCGAGATGTCTTAGCTTGTATGGAAGGCGACAGATAAGATACACATATGTTTTGCTCACACGGTAAAAATAAGGCTTTATTTTCTGCGTTTATGACAAACGTCTAATGGAACGTACCATAACAGTAACATGTAGTTATAAATAAAATAGTATGAAAAACTTCGATATACAGTTATTATTGCTAATTAATAATTATTCAATATTTGATTTACCACATATATATGATAGGTCCATACATAGTGTTCCGCCTATATACTGCGACAATGTAGAAACGTTTTACAAAATATTATTATGTAGCAGTAAATTAACAACAATATTAGTACAGAGATAACGTCACAGAAAATATAATAAAACTAATAATCATGCTGCACAGCTGTTACAGACGCAAAGATTGCTACACTAATTATTAGAGATTATTATTATTATTATTATTATTATTATTATTATTATTATTATTATTATTATTATTATTATCAGGGAAAGGATTTATATGTAAATACATATTTACTTATAAAGCTAATATAATTTATATTTTGCATTATCTTTATGTTTCACAATGTGTAGGGTTGAAAAATCCTACTTTTATTTTCCATATTTTTCCATATTTTAGAGTTTAGTACATATTTTCGTTAATTTCCATATATTTTCCATATTTCATATAAAACAGTCCATATTATATTAGGTTTAACAATAAAACAAAACAAAATTCCATTAACTTTTAAAAATACATTTCAACAATAGAGATTTAAACACATGTTCAGTAATCCCTTTAACATCAGAGTTATTTGAAAATTAGCAGTCCTATCAACAATGGGAAAGTAAGTTACAAAACTGTATTAATTTAATTTAAAATTTTTAACAGACTTCAGTTGTGCAGCTCAACAGTTAAATGCCAGTCAGAGTACACATAGGTTCAGTTTTGTAAATCATACTATAAAGACGGTAAATATGCCAAAAGTACGTCATTCAGTCAATTTAAAATCAAAATTAACAAGTTACATTTCAGAATTTAAAGAAGATGGTTTATCAACTGACAATAAAATATTATTTTGTAATTTGTGTCAGTGTGCAGTATCATCTACACAAAAGTTCCTGGTGCAACAACACATTACAACTAGTAAACATCAGGCCAACAAACAACTAAATTCCAAGCAGAGACAATTGTTTTTAACACAACCAACAACATCGAATGTAAGATCTGAGTTTAACATCGACCTGTGCCGTTCTCTCATCTCTGCTGATATTCCTCTCTACAAACTAAAGAATAAGGTCTTCAGGGAATTCCTTGAAAAATATACTCAACATACAATCCCGGATGAGTCAACACTTAGGAAGACGTATGCTCCATCCATCTACGATGAGACAATACAGAAGATAAGAGATGAAATTAAAGATAGTTCAATTTGGGTTTCCATTGATGAGACTCCCGACAAAGAAGGTAGACTTGTTGGTAATGTAGTTATCGGTTTGTTAAGTGAACAATATTCTGAACGAATTCTTTTACATTGTGATGTTCTAGAAAAGTGCAATAACAAAACTATAGTTAAACTGTTCAACGAAGCTATGGGTATCCTGTGGCCAAAGGGTATTATGTACGATAATGTGTTATTCTTTATTAGCGATGCTGCCCCTTATATGGTCAAAGCTGGACAAGCATTATCTGTTGTATATCCTAAATTGACTCATTTTACTTGTGTGGCGCATGCATTTCATCGTGTGGCAGAAGTGGTCAGAGACAATTTCCCTAAAGTAGATTTGTTGATTTCATCAGTGAAAAAAGTATTTCTCAAAGCTCCCAGTAGAGTTAACGTGTTGAAAGAAATGTACCCTGAAATTCCATTGCCACCAAAGCCAATTTTAACTAGATGGGGTACATGGCTAGAAGCAGTTGAATATTATGCCGAACATATAGACTCTATTAACAATGTTCTCCTTGCATTGGACTCTGAAGATGCAGTCTCAATTGATACTGCGAAAACAGTTACCTGTGACATAAGTGTGAAGAATGACTTAGCTCACATTCAGCATACATTTTCATGCATCATAAAAACGCTCAAAAGTCTCCAAAATAGGCACCTTTCACTATCTGAAAGTTTTGAAATTATAAATAGTACTGTGGAACAACTGAATCGTGGTAGAGGTAAAGTTGCAGATGCAGTAAGAGCTAAGGTGGACACTGTACTTTCAAAAAACCCTGGATATGAAGAACTACAAAAGGTTGTTGCTGTGATGAGTGGTGAATCAACAGTGAAGATTAACTTGGACTTATCCCCAGCAGACATTGTGAAATTGAATTATGTACCAGTTACTTCTTGTGACGTCGAACGCTCTTTTAGTCAGTATAAATCTATCCTCAGAGACAATAGAAGAAGATTCACTTTTCAGCACTTGAAAGAAATGTTTGTAACCTATTGTTATGGTAACAGACAATAAAAATTGTGTTTTGTTGAAACTACATTGGAAGATAAGGTACGTCCATTATATTTTTTGTTTAGTTTGATTAAAATGTACCAATATTTAACGTACATAGTCATTTTTTTATAATTTTAAGTCCATATTTAATTCCATATTTTGGTAAAAATCCATATTTAATTCCATATTTTGGTAAAAATAACTACATATATATTTACATATTTCATATATTTTTAGTCCATATAAATCCGTTCCCTGATTATTATTATTATTATTACCATTATTACTAGAAAACTTGATACATTTCTTGGATTATCGTTATTGTGTTCTCCGTTTATAATAATTACATTTACATCCAATAACATCTATCAGATGTGGCAAAAACAAAAGCACTCCTGTGTGGGGGGGGGGGAACATTTACCTACAACATTTATATTACATTTTAAAGCAAGTTTTGTAGCTGTACTATGAAGAGGTTAGTTAAACACTGCAAAGTTTTGAAATGATAAACAATTATGATGTTACTACACAGTTCATCACTGTAACAAGAACGAATGTCTAACGCTCGGCTTATACCGTTCGAGAATTTATCGCTCGCGACAATTTTACCCATCATGCATGTGTGCTACCTATCGGATTATGCTATAAACTACTTGGCGCTCGAGCGAAAACGTCCGATGCAGACCTCTGCTGTCCATAGTTATAGAAAATGATAAGAAGAAGCCGCAATAATGGAATAAAATTTGAAATCACGTAGTTTATTATAGTAGGCCTAGTTATGTTTACCGTTTTATTTAATTATCTTTAATTTGGTAAGAAGCTTCGATATCTGATAGTTGAGTAAACACTTCTTCAGCGAGAAGTGCTCTAACGGGCTTGGCTACATCTTATCTAAATGTTGCAGAAAGGAAAGTGTAGGCATTTTCAGAATTCAAGAGCAGATCGTGTCAGTGCTGCTTTAAGTTCCCTTCTGTCACACATATACACTAATTAAAATCAACATCTGGCACCCAATTGCACTCATAATTATGAGAACACGAACCTGGCCTTGCGGAGACAGAATATTGAGGTCGCCCGTTCATGTGACCTACCTTGACATTGCCATGACCCCACCCCACATTCCGGCGGCTGGCTCAACCTCGCGCTACTTGGAGCACATGCACCACACCGCCACGCCTGCTAGTATGCAACCCGCCGGCCGGACTCACTGCTCGCCACGAGGACTCTGCCGCGCGCGACCTGTGCGATACGCGCGTTCCGACGGCACACAACAGCTGCGCGCGCAACCCCGCAGTGCTGTTCAGCTGTCACTCGTCGAACAAAGAAGTAACGAATTCGCGATATCGCGAAGTTGGGCTTATTGAGCGAACGGCTACAGGGATTATCCGGGCAATGAATTGTCTCCTCGACGTCTTCCAGATGTCTACAAGAAGATGGCACTCTGTAATATTAGGGTTCGTCATCCTGCGGCTCGCGACTCACTTTGGCTCGCGTGTCACTAACTGGTAAACAGTCCTTGCATTTGAGGAGATACCTCGAATGTTGATCGTTTGGTAAGCTCGTCCAAGTAAGGGTCGACTATCTGACCACATTTCACGGTGAGCAAACACGGAGTGCGTCATTAATCGTATAGATGTTTAAACTCTTCTGCAGCTGCATGGTTTGGACTATCAGCGTGTCACGCAGGCAGCTTGTCCAAGTTCGAGTCCCATCAGGCGTTGAATTTTTCATTGAAATATCCATAGTAACACTTATGGCGAAGGAAATCATAGTTGAAGTTTTTCTCGGGGATCTCTCGTTCCCTCAGTAAATGCATTGATATAATTCTGTCAACATCTCTCCATTCCCGGAAAAGGAGTAACATTGTCGGACCATCGGATCTGTGCCCCTTCAGCGCTGTCGTCGTTCTTGAAAAAGTTAACGCCTGTACTTACTCCATTCCACCCGCTTTCCTCCCACCACGTCAAACAACAGGCGACGAACTTTGCCGAATAGAGATATTGCCACGGTGTCATAAATAACTGGTCCTCCATGATACTCGTACAATATCATTTCTTTCAATAAAAATACATCTTGTATGTCTACATTTTTTAAACCTGAATCCCATGTCTCGAATCACTTTCCGTAGCGTTTCTCGCCAACCTTGTAAATTATTGCTTCTCTCGCAACCTTCAGTAATTTCTTCAATGTCAAACTTCTTTCTGCACGGTATAAAATTCTTGTATCTTTCTGCTTAAAATATACATCAGTTCATATCATCTACAAGATCTGTTCTTCCCTGGTAATTCTAAATTTTCATCTCCTGCACAGACTTCCTCTCTCCTGATTTTCTTTATTAGGCGCTCTGACCTGCCTATATAAATTACATAACATGTTATATCAGTATTAGTTAAGTAAGTAATTTTAATACATAATCAATTGAAATAAAATAAGCAACACCTGTGATCGCAGTTGCCATTTTCGTTGCCTGATTTATAGGAAACAAATATTGACCTGTTTGTTTCTCTTCATCGCAACATGCTATTACGTACTTGCTTAATAATATTTCTTTCGCAACTTCGTGCTACAGTGTTCATGTTGAATTGACAACACTGGACTGCAAGTGCAAATAAACTGTACCGCAAGAAGGCTCAAAGTTGTGAATACTGGGGGGAGAGAAAGGGAGAGAGATAGAAAAGAGAGAGATAGGAATGCAGGGAGAGAAATGAATTACCGAGGCTGAGAAGGAATTAGAGTTCAGTTCGAATATCTTACAGGGGCACAGATCCGATGGTCCGACACTACTAAAAGGGTTATAAATCAAGGAGTAAGACAAGGGTGTCCATTATCACCCGCATTGTTCAATATATACATTGACGACATCATTAACAGAGGGAAAAACGAACTTAAAAATAATTTTTGTGTTAACAATATAGAAATCGATACTCTTCTATATGTCGACGATCAGGTATTAATAGCAAACTCGGAAGATGGTCTACAAAGAGCAATATATAAGTTAAACATAGTTGCTGGTGAATATAATATGAAAATTTCGGAGAAGAAAATAAAGGTAACAGCTTTTAAAGGAAAATATCCTCTTAGAAGTAAAATAGTAATCAAAAACATGATAGTGGAACAAGTAATGTATTTCAAATATCTAGGATGTAATACAAGACGAGATATCAATGATAAGTTACAAAGATTCCAACATATATTTGAAACTCTAAGAAGAACCCTGATTGGAAGGGTTAGAAAGGAGACTATCTTAAAGTTCTACAACATAATGGCGATCCCAATCTGAATGTTGGACGTTGACCCCCCCCCCAAAATTGGAAGCAGCCGAGATGCGTTTTTTTAAGAGCGTTGGCGAGATATCGGCTTATTGATCAAAGACGAAGTGAGGATATAAGAAGAGAATTGCAGATAGAATATATCATTTCCAGAATAATAAACTATCAGACGATCAGATGAAATGGTTGGAACATGTGGAAAGAATGAATCAAGATCGATTCCCAAGAGTATTATTGAATTATTGCCCTAAGGGCAGAAGAGACCAAGGACGTCCATGTAAACGATGGAGAGATCAATTTTAATTAACATTGAATAATATTTTAGTATTTGAAGCTGTAAATTTTAATATTTTATAAAAACTCAATACAATTGTAACATATTATTATAGGCTAATATTTCACCTAAGCACAATACTTGAAGCCGGAACAGGCCAAAGGCCTAAGCCATGCTGTTGATGATGATGATGATGATGATGATGATGATGATGATGATGATGATGATCTCTCCATTCCATTATCATATTCTTCAGAATTTGTTCTGTCGCCGGTAGGCGCCGTGCGGAGGAATCTGCTCCAGGGGTAGGTGCAGTTTTGAATGCAAGCATCCTGGTTACACAGCGAGCCTTAGCGCTTTGTCTCATTTTTGGTCCATGGCCTTCATAATTTTTATCCTCCACTCCTGTCTATAGCATTTCCTGCAGCTTCCTTCCAGTCTACAATATAGGAATCCCCCTTATAAATTATGAACAAAGAAAACACGGGAATTTTACTGGAAGCAAGTAAAGAGATAGGTTTGGCAGTAAATCTCGAAAAGACAAAGTATATGATTATGTCTCGTGACAAGAATATTGTACGCAATGGAAATATAAAAATTGGAAATTTATCTTTTGAAGAGGTGGAGAAGTTCAAATATCTTGGAGCAACAGTGACAAAATATATAAATGACACTCGGGAGGAAATTAAATGCAGAATAAATATGGGAAATGCCTGTTATTATTCAGTTGAGAAGCTTTTATCATCCAGGCTGCTGTCAAAAAATCTGAAAGTTAGAATTTATAAAACAGTTATATTACCGGTTGTTCTTTATGGTTGTGAAAATTGGACTCTCACTTTGAGAGAGGAACATAGGTTAAGGGTGTTTGAGAATAAGGTGCTTAGGAAAATATTTTGGGCTAAGAGGGATGAAGTTACAGGAGAATGGAGAAAGTTACACACACAGAACTGCACGCATTGTATTCTTCACCTGACATAATTAGGAACATTAAATCCAGACGTTTGAGATGGGCAGGCCATGTGGCACGTATAGGCGAATCCAGAAATGCACATAGAGTGTTAGTTGGGGAGGCCGTAGGGAAAAAGACCTTTAGGGTGGCGAGACGTAGATGGAAAGATAATATTAAAATGGATTTGAGGGAGGTGGGATATGATGATAGAGAACGGATTAATCTTGCTCAGGATAGGGACCAATGGCTAATGATCCGAAATGTAAATTGTATTATTTGTTTGGTATGGATTAAACTACACGAAAATCTTTTTTGACTTGTCCTTTTCGCTTATTACATTTTTAAATGAAAAAAAAAAAAAACAAATGAAATACATATAATTCTAAAACATTCCTAAAATAAGATCTTCATTTTCAGAAATAACTGAAGTAGCTTAATTAAAAAAAAACTCTTCTTCAATTTATTTCCTTCAGCTTTCTGTGTTCGACTGTTCAGCCTGTTGCATCTTCTTTATTTTGTTCGATTCACTTTGTCGTTATAAGAAGACTATTTAAAATGTGCCGCTATTTTGAGCGGTCGTGGCGTGGGCACGTTCTAGGGAGATCCGATCTGCCTGGCCCTGCACAGGAGTGCCGCAGACGCGGCGATCGGTCGGTCGGGATTGTATTCCAGTACTGGAAGACAAGGACAGAGTCGGTCAGCTGCCAGATACCGAGATACTCCACGATCACCTCAACTGATCTCCGACATAGCGATAGGTGCGACATGACTTCCGGCTCAAGATAGCGTTAGGTGCGCCAGCGTTTCATAATTGCCTAGTGACATATTTTCGCTTCTCATTTTACCAGACATAGGATTGGCTACGAATTAGATAAGTGTGATTACAAATGATTGCTCAACACACTTTGTCAATATTGGTTAAATACTTCAGCGAATATATTTTGTCCATATTGATATGTCGTGTATTAGTAGTCTTTAAGTTTAGTAATCTGTTTTGAGAAGATGATTTTTAATAAAATCTGTTTGTGTTATTCGGTTTTCAGCGTACTGTTATGTAATTCGCTTATACGTACACAGACTTACGAATCCTTCTGACTTGTTTAGCTTTAGACACAAAAAATGACCGATCATAATATACTGTATTTCTCCATCTTTGTGGGCTTGTATGTCTGTTAGGTTCAACTGACATCCAGAATTTGTTTCATGTAAGCATTAAACTTTGATTTAATTGCTAGACTTTATTTGTAGTTCCTATTTTTTCATAGGGTAGAATCAGACAAAGGCATACTAACTACTTAGTGTGTTGTACTCTGTTCTTAGTTCACCGACCACTGCTGTTTTTCCACCTCGTAAGTAACTTACATCGCATGTTCTATGTGCACGTTGGATTGATCAATTACGGTATTTTCAGATAGATGTACAGTATTAACTTTTCCTGTTACTTCACTTTACCTTTAGCACATTGATATCACATTATTAATCATCATTGCACATTTCTGTCCTGAAATATAAACGTCATTAGATCTATCATTAAGTCGCTATTAAAATAAAGTAAGCTAGGAATTTCTTCATTATGTAGCAATATTTTCACTTCAGAGAATATACAAAAATATAAATTTCTAACTGAATCTGATTGTTTCGTAAGTAGACTCGAAATAAATAATAAAGGAAGATTGATACCTCAATCACTTTTACAAAACAGTGTATAACCTATATATTTACCAACCTACAATTATTACGAATTTATAAAAATACAGGCTATGTATGTATGTATGTATGTATGTATGTATGTATGTATGTATGTATGTATGTATGTATGTATGTATGTATGTATGTATGTATGTATGTATGTATGTATGTATGCATGTATGTATGTATTTACATTGCAAATGGCAAACACCCGGTGGCAGTGGTAAGTTATTACACACATAATAATTACAATGAAATATTAATAGTTAAAATAACCTAATTAATAAGTAAACTTAATTGTCCATTAAAGCTACATATATATACAGGGACATCATTTTATTTTTACTTCAACTTTTATTGTACCTGAGTTTTTGAATGTACTTCACTCCCACCCCTTTTACTAACGAAGTTCCAACTGTCCTCCACACAGAACCAAGGCTGCAATACTGAGTTAGTGATTATAGTACGTTTCAGAAATATGTTCGCGTTTTCCAGTGACGAACACTTAAAATATTGAATCATATTTTCGCACAGGTACCTGTCGTCCGTTTGCCTACGTCGCATCCCGATTTCCCCCACCTGCTTCTGCTCGCTCCACTGTAAAGACTAGTGGCTGGGCTTTCTTAGCTCTTTTCTAAAAACATTAATTTCTGTTAGGAATTAATTGGACGTCTACGTAATATTATGCAACTGTTTAAAATAACTTAAATAAAAGGGCCTCGTTAAGTAATTAACTATCACGTGATTCCTCCCCTTTTTACGATCCTGCGACATAACCACTTGGACGGACAGTAGATAGCATGTTTGAGTAATTTTATCTATGCGGGTCGGGCAGAAGTAAAGACTGAATTTACAGTACGTGATGTACTCTTTTATAGAGTAGGTACAGAATTATTTCAACATGAGTTACTAAGTATGAAGGACGAAACTGGTAATTGGAATTAGATGCAATAGTATATAGTACATAAAAGAACTGAAGCTTGTATCGAAATGAATGGCCACCATTTTCAAAAATGTGTTTAAATATCCATATTATGATAATTTTTCATTTTAACTTCATTCTCTATATCGTACGCTAATGTGCTGTAGATAGTACAATATACACTGCATAATGAATACGTTCGCATGGATAACTCAGTTCGTGAGTAAAAATACTTATTGTTAATACTGTACTGTATTTTGATTAAACAAAACCTCATGAAAATTCTCACAATCAAAATCGCGATATTTCCTATTTTACGTAAATGGATGAACTACTTTTCTTTCCTCCTATACCTAGTAAAGTGATTTGTTTGTATTTTACGCCAGTATCATCGAACTCCAGTCGTGGAAGGAGGTAGCAAACGGTGTTTCCGGGTCTCAATCATTAATCCCAAGGTATAGCCAGGTTAATATTAAAAATGTTAGTAACAATAAAATGATGTCCCTGTACATAAATATGACACGCACGTGTTTTTGGTACTGATACTCTTCGACTACTTTCACTTCACTGTCATCTCACTCACTACATTGTCACTATGACACATTTCACGGACACTTACTTACTTACAAATCGCTTTTAAGGAACCCTCAGATTCAATGCCGCCCTCACATAAGCCCGCCATCGGTCCCTATCCTGAGCAAGATTAATCCAGTCTCTGTCACCATATGCCACCTCCCTCAAATCCATTTTAATATTATCCTCCCATCTACGTCTCGGCCTCCCCAAAGGTCTTCTTCCCTCCGGCCTCCCAACTAACACTCCATATGCATTTCGAGATTCGTCCATACGTGCTACATGTCCTGCCCATCTCAAACGTCTGGATTTAATTTTCCTAATTATGTCAGGTGAAGAATACAATGCGTGCAGTTCTGCGTTGTGTAACTTTCAACATTTTCCTCTAACATCATCCCTTTTAGCCCCAAATATTTTCCTAAGAACCTTATACTCAAACACCCTTAATCTCTGTTCCTCTCTCAAAGTGAGAGTCCAAGTTTCACAACCATACAGAACAATCGATAATATAACTGTTTTATAGATTCTAACTTTCAGATTTTTGGACAATAGACTAGATGACAAAAGCTTGTGAACCGAATAATAACATCATGCATTTCCCATATTTATTCTGCGTTTAATTTCCTCCTGTTTTTATAGTTCCATTTCGTACAATATTCTGGTCACGAGACATAATCATATACTTCGTCTTTTTGGGGTTTACTTCCAAACCTATATCTTTACTTGCTTCAAGTTAAATTTCCGTTTTTTCCCTAATCGTTTCTGGATTTTCTTCTAACATACTCACGCCATCCATTTCACTGACACTATGGGAGACATTTCGCTAACACTATAAATTTTCACTGATCGAAACTATTCACTGACACTGTAAACAATAAGTTCACTGACACAACACACTTCACTGATAAACTTCAAATGAAACAATTCAATTGCACACTTATTTATTCGGTATAATCATAGTTATTAACTATATTAACCTGAAATTGATAGTCTAAGACTCTGTTACAAGCTATTTTAAATTAATTTACAATTCAAACCAAAGAAATTTACTCATCATGTTACCTTAATTTAAATAATGTCATCTTAATGTATAGGCCGACATATAAATTCACCGATGACTGTACGGAAAGGTGTTCGAATTTCTCACATCCAACAACATTACTGTGATGTTACAGAATGTCAGAGATTCTGTAGAATCGTAATCAATCTTTTTTTACCCTATATGGCTTCACCAGCACAATATTTCCATATTATCTCATATAGAAAGTAAAAGGTATGTCCCCATTTACGGCGGTTCGCACTCCAGCCTGTTTACAAACACACGCTGTGAAATCAAACAACATAATACCAGAAAATGTATAGCTATTGTCTGCAACGTTCCGAGATTTGTATTGGAATTTATGTGCAGAGAACAATGTTACTGCACAAAACAGCTACCAGGAAAATCAATGACAAAATATGTTTTATTAGTATTTTCACGTGTGCATGACACAGTCATTCATTCATCTATTCATCCATTTTCACTTTATCCGCCCATTTAAGTATGAATATGCAGAGGAAGGCATAAGTAGATATACAGTAGTATGACAAAAAAAAAACAGAATTAAATTGCACTATAGTACAGTTTCATGAAGAAACACGTAACACTGAATATTACTATTACTACCTTGAATGTTCAAATTATGGGCTTTCGGCATTTACACACTCTCGCAATCTAGATTTTACACTCAAGCACACTTTACGACACAGTTCTTTATTTTCATAAATTTCTCGGCATGCCTCTCTTATGAACACGATCACATCATCAACAGTACGTGGTCTTCTTGCAAATACCTTATCTTTAACAACACCCCAGAAAAAATAAGTCCATAGTAGTAAGATCTGGAGATCTTGGAGGCCAGTCAATTCACCCTCGTCATATCTACTTACTTGGAAATTATTCGTCTAGAAAGCCTCGCACAATTAGTGCATAGTGAGCAATCTTGTTGGAAATAGCAGTCATAATCGTCTTGAAGTCGTATTTGCGGTTCTGCATTCCTCAAGATGTCATTGAGATAAACGTGTTGGCCTACACTTGTGTTCATAATGATAGGTCTAATGAGTTCTTTACACGACAGGGTAGACCAAACTCTAACGCTGGGTTGATTCAGCTGTTTCTCAATTGTTATGTGGAGGTTTACTGTTGAGTGTTAGACACAGTTATGCCCATGGATATACAACTCGTGCTCACGGTGTGTTAAAAACCTTGACGTATAGAAAGACAGTCGGAGCCAGCCGCAGAAGTTACAAGTTTGTATTTATGTTGCAAAAGCAGTTCACCGCCACGGTGCGCTGTGGCGGCTCATGCAGGTGGTCGTTACGTCTAATCCATGATTTATATATCAGAATGACGCATGGTGTAATAATTATAGTAGTTTTATACAAACTCTAGGTGAACATACATACTAAAATTCTATTGTTGCCAAGCTTTCTTAACTAGAATACGATATTATATAGTGCTGAAAGCATAAATATTGAACACTATATTTTCAAGCTACAACAAATACACCGGTAACTGCAGCACTTATTTATTATTACACTATTTGTGATATTTGTCTTATTTGAAACATAGAACGTGAGAGTTTATAAATGTTTATGCATTAAACAGTCTGTCTCTATTTTCAGAAGATATTATCCTATATTCCTAACCAATCACAAATTCAAGGAAGTAATTGGAGAGGTGAGATCAATAACCATTCAAGTCCACTTCTGGCCATTCATTTTTTGCAAATTTGAAGTTAAATTTTGGATAATTCCACAAGTGTTACGACTTAAAAAGTTGGTATACTACTTTGTCTTGATCTCTAAAACAACCAGAAATATTACGAGCAAAAAATAATAATTAGGTAAGAAATAAAAATATATTTTTTGTATTTTTCTCGAAACTTGCGTAAATGGACTTGAATGGTTATTGCTCTCACCGCTTCAATTGTTCTACATGTTACGAAAAATGAAATAAACTTACTCCTGAGGTCTTTCTGCAGGATTAGAATTTTTGACACTTCTTGCATTAAAATTTGGTTAAAATTTAGAAACATTATGTAGAAGCAAATATGGTTACTAGATAGAAGGCAAAGGAGCGTATATTTGGAAATTCTGACTTAGGTAGCATAGCAAGCATTTTTTTAAATTCAAGCTCAAAACCTTTAGGAGCTTCTATCGGCTGCAAGCCAAAAGAATTTCAGAAAAACTTAATTCCTTGTCCATTGTCACTATCTCTCGAAACCTACCAGTGAATTGTGTTGTAACGTCTTGAAGATCAGCCCTATATTTGATAAGATTTTCTTCATAACCGTTCATGACAGTTTCTAGTGAATGAAAGTGAAAAAGTTGTTTATATTCCGCTTGATACTGCCTCATTTTAAATATACTATATCTACACATACTCTTATCTGGTCGATCATATGTCGCGCATTTTTGTAACTCTCACGCATAACGTGTTGACGATATGTGATATCGGTCTCGCCTTGTTGATAACCCATTTTTCTCTTTAGCTCTTCTAAAACTTACTCTCCTGCAGATCCATACAGTATTACTTTACCAAAACTTTCGCCATGTATATTTGTAAAAAGTTTTCTGATAATAAAATATTATGCGTAAAAAGGAGAAGTAGAACATAATATAAGATACATAGCTATACCATCCTTCTTAACAAAAAAAAAAAAAATACTTTTTTCTCAGTCGTGAATAAAAGAGAAATGATCTGATCGGATTTTAGTGTTTTTCACTCATAACTGCCGCCGCTTACTGCAGACTCGAGCGAACATAGTCTTGCAAGAACCGCGTACAGATACTAGAGCTAGAACAGAGTTCGTTCCACCTAACTGAGACTGCGTTCACAATATGAGGGCACGAATTGTCCATCCATGGTTATGCCTATTTACAGCACCCGACAGTTTAAAGAATGCTTCGTCCGACCACACAATTCTTCGAACAATTTCATTACCTTCACGCTCTTCGTTCAACATCACTTCGCAGAATTGTAAACGACGATCTGGGTCATCTTCTAATAAATCATGCACCATTATTTGTCAAAATACTCATCTCGATTCACCTAAAATACCTATTGTACAACTGTATACCTACTTATGCCCACCTCTGTATGTGTGCATTCCTTAATGTCATTCATTCATACGTTTATTTATCCGTCTATTAATCTACCCAAAAGACCAAACATTCTGCCGTTCATTAACCTATACCAGTCATGTCAATTGATGCCCATAGGAGCAAGCGCGCGCTTTAGAGCTCAGGAGAGCCTGAGCGCTTTACAGCGGAAAAGAAAGAGACAGACGAAAGAGGTGGTATATGCCGCTTGGTCGAGCTATATTCAGGGATGGCCAGCACTGATTCAATAGATAAAGGGAAGAGAACTTATTAAAACTGTATCCATGTTAATTTTTAGATTTGCCTGAGAAGTATAAGTGCATTATAAGAATGTAAGTTTAAATTTTAATGCTCATTTTTCACAAGTTTGATTTTTTTATTCAAAAGAAATATTTTCTCAACGTTTCGTATAGAAAAGTGAAATTTTCAGGTATAGGCCTATTTATTTAGTACCCTTACAGAATGTTTTCGTAAATCTAATGAGATAGTGTATTGAAAATTTTGGAAATATTCGCATGGAAATTGTTTGTAAGGAAATGAATTAACAAAGCAACCACTGTTACATCATAAGCAAAAGATATGTGCCCATGTGTTGTAAAAATGTCAGCTCCATAGCTTCAGCATATTTCGAGAAAATAATTTAATATTCTGATGATAGGAAGTTGCTCACCAATATCACCTTAAAAGCATAATGCGATAAGAGTTTTGTTATGGAATATTGATTAAACTTAAAACATATACAGCACCTAGGTAACTTTGCTTTGTACTGTAATATTGTTTATGCTCGACCATGCCGAAATGTAGTAATTATACACCTGGTAGTAGCCCTTTAATGCACCTCATTAAAGTACACCTATTCAGTGTAATTCAGTTGTTCAGCCAAATGAGAAATCACCTTTGTACCATTATAAAACCGCAAGTATCGATTATTCTCGGATATGCAATCGAAAGACAATTAGCGAAAAGTCACGGAAGCTGGAAATCCAATACTGTCGCAGAAGGTTATGTTCTGTTACTATAATAATTAGCGTCAATTGTAAATAATATTCAAATAAATTCAATTTGTCATCTCGTTTTTCAATTCTAAATCAATTTCCAGGTTATATCAAGACTAATCTTCATGTTATTCTCCAGATTATATCTAGGTCAATGACATTCGTGTTTCGGAAAAAATCAATACTTTCGCATCTGCGCACATCTCACAATTCAGGTCAGTTCCGCTCCTCACTTACATAACCATAACATGAATACTTATTAATAATTTCAAGTTAGAAATATGGTCGAGCTTAAAAAGTCGTATGAAACTTGCGTATAATGGTAATTAAGACGCTCGTATGAAAATTATGAAACTCGCTTGCGCTCGTTTCATAAACAAACTTGCTGGCGTCTTAATTACTACCATTATAGGCTCGTTGCATAACGTACTATTTGATTAGTTCATTAATTACTTTTATAAGACTAAAGGTACCATCAATATCAATTCCAACTTATCATGTCATACTCAATCTCTTTTTTGGGGGGGTAATCACTTTCTTTATTAATGATGTGTTTCATCCATTTAGTACAGTATAGTTGCACTGCTATGGAATTTATGTGAATATTCCTTCTTAACTCTTTATTATGTTATTAACATTTGAAACACAACTGCAATATTAAGAAATTGGTATTAGTACTTTTGTTTTACAGATAATATAGATAATATCAAACAGAAAGAAGCCATATAAAAATAACGACATAAAATTTCACGTTCCGTTTGAAGTTTGTGCACCACTGTTTTCTTAATCCAACAGGCTGCTTAATCACATACACAACCCTTCCTCTTTCCATACTTAGCGCTTGATGCCCGCGCACGACGTCAAGTTCAGAAAAATGCGCTTGATTTGACATCACTAACCTATACCTTCATTCCACTATCCATAGATATATTTATTGATCGAAAAAAATATTTATTCATTAAATGAACAATTAGGTAAATTATACATTTAAATATCCATGTGTCCGTTCATCTATCTACAGTCATAGTGATTCATTCATAAATTAAACTACTTAATAATCAATAAATCCGCCATTTCTAAGTTCTTATCCATCTATAACTCCATCTATTCATCATTTCACTAATATACTGATCAAGACATTCGTACATCACTTATTTATCCTTTTGTTCATCCACTCATTAATCACTACATTAATCAATTATCTATTAGTTTGTCTATCTAGGTCTCTATTCTATTCATTCACCAAATGATGAATAAATTCATTTACCTGACATCCGTCAGTACTCATTCATTTGTCTATCGTCCTATTCATTAATTCTAATGTGTTTATTAATTCGTCGTGCTGGTATAACATATTATCATTCAATCACTCATTCATCTATTTACATATCGACGATTTTTCAAAACTCTGCTGGACTTGATCTTCAGCCGATATTTTCGACTCTCTGGACCTGACACTAGATGAACATAGGACTCCCATACCGTGCGGTCATGATCATGTGTTACATGAAAGTACATAGACAGTAAGGTATTATTGTCAGGAAAATAAAATTGACTACCATGCACATAATATACAGGGACATCATTTCATTTTTACTCCAATTTTTATTGTACCGTACCTGAGTTTTTGAATGTACTTCACTCCCACCCCTTCTACTAATGTAGTTGCAACTGTCCTCCAGACAGAATCAAGGCCGCATATAGTAAACAGCACTGAGTTAGTGAGTATAGTACGTTCCAGAAATATGTTCGCGTTTTCCAGTGACGAAAGAGCTTTCAATATTGAATCATATTTTCGCACAGGTACTGTCCGTTTGCCTACGTCGCATCCCGATTTCCCCCACCTGCTTCTGCACGCCTCTCGGTAAAAGCTGGGCTGTCTTAGCTCTTTACTGAAAACATTCATTTCTGTTAGGAATTGGACGTTTACGTAATATTATACAACGGTTTAAAATAACTTAAATAAAAGGGCCTCGTTAAGTAATTCACTGTCACGTGATTTTCCCCCTTTCTACGATCCGGCGGCATAACCACTTGGACGGACAGTAGATAGCATGTCTCAGTAATTTTATCTGTGCGGGTCGGGCAGAAGTGAAGATTGAATTTATAGTACGTAAGGTACTCTTTTATAGAGTAGGTACAGAATCATTTCAACATGAGTTACTAGTACGAAGGACGAAACTGTTAATTGGAATTAGATGCAATAGTCTATAGTGCGATAATATGCACAAAAGAACTGAAGCTTGTATCGAAATGAACGGCCACCATTTTCAAATATGTGTTTAAATATCCATATTATGATTATTTTTCAATTTAACTTCATTCTCTAAATTGTACGCTAATGTGCTGTAGACAGTATAATATACACTGCATAATGAATACATTCGCATGGATAACTCAGTTCGTTGTTGTTAATACAGTACTGCAATTTTGATTAAACAAAAACCTAATGAAAATTATCAAACTCAAAATCGCGATATTTCCTAGTTTACGTAAATGGATGAAGTACTTTTCTTCTCTCCTAGACCTAGTAAAGTGATTTGTTTGTGTTTTACGCCAGTATCATCGAACTCCAGCCGTGGAAGAGGGTAGCGAACGGTGTTTCCGGTTCTCTAAAGGTATAGCCAGGTTAATATTAAAAATGTTAGTAAAAATAAAATGATGTCCCTGTACATTCTACCAAGACTTCATGCAACAATTTATTCTGCAGATCCAATTTACGGCCGCGGTTATAAAATGATACACTCATGTACCAGATCCACTGATTGAAAGTTATAACAACCATTGCTTACGTTATGATTAGAATCCCACTTTTTTTTTAACTTGGGCTCGATGCTTTGATACAAACAAGTCCACCGCACTCTTTTTTATTTTTTGATACAAATATTACATTCCTACATATTACAATCCATACAAAAAGAAACATTGTGGCGTTGTATGAGTATATATGTTACTGTAAATGTACGAAGACCGATAAATCTTAGAATTTACCGGTATAACCTAACATTTACCATTACGGTGCGGCAAAATCCCGAAATATCTTATTAGATGTATACATTTTGAACTTTTACCAAGAGATTTTGGTAAATCTCAGGACTTACCGATCAGCTGTGGTAAAATCGTATTAAAGAAGTAAAAAGAATCTTTACTAAGATTTGCCGTTCTTCGCACTTCTACATATCTATTTACAATTCATCTTTTATTGTTGTTTTAGGATCTATTTAAAAACGAAAATAAAAATCACCTCAGCAATGATTGAAATAATTTGTATTTATTTTTAATTTAAGTTATTTAAATATTCATACATTATAATGTGAGTATAATAAACAATATTCTAATTTTAACCACTGTCTGTTATAGTAT